>NC_092758.1:11079062-11306562 GCF_047496795.1 Chiloscyllium punctatum
TATCTCCCTCCATCCTTCTAGTAATTAAGGACAATATTCCATTTGCCTTAATTATTTTCTGCACATGCAAACCAATTTTTTGTGATTCATGCACAAGGACACCCAGGTCCCTCAGCACAGCAGCATGTTGCAATTTTTCACCATTTAAACAATGGTCTATTTCGCTGATATTCCTACCAAAATGGGCGACCTCTCATTTACCAACATTGTACTCCATCTGCCAGACCCTCACCCACTGACTTAACTTAGCTCATGGTTAGGCCACATTTGCAGAACTATGGACAACTCGGCTGCCCAGATTATAAAAGGATATGCAGGCACTGACAACATGCAAAAAGATCCATGAGAACGTGCCTAGAAACTCCAGGACATAAATATCATTCAAGGCTGAAAAAACTTGACACAGACAACAGCCTGACAAAGGTTGTTACAATTATGAAAGGGTCTTAGAGGGTAGGTGTAGAGAAGATGATGTCTTTTTCTGTGGAGACAAAGCTATAGACTGTTAATGTATGGACGTCTTCATTACGAGTAGAGACCTTGAGAAGATGCTTCTACTTGCAACTTAAATGTAAAACTATCATTAATAAATCCAAGAACTTCCTTATCTAGAATGGCTAGAACATGGATCTCAGTATCACAGGGAATAGTTGAAGTGAATAGTAATAGGGAAGTTGAATGATGGAGGAAGGTGTAGAAGGATATACTGATGAGATGAATCAAGAGGGTGTGAGAGACTTCAAGATCCTCTTGTTAATTTATTATTGTTTCGATTTCCCTCAGATATTGAAGGATGTGCTTTTATGATCTTGTACAATGGGTCACGTGTGAATTCTGAGGATGTTGGATCCAGTAAAGCTGGTGGGTGGGTGGATCATCGTTAAAGGCGAAAGTGAAGGGCTGAAGAAAGGCTTTTGCCCGAAATGTCGATTTTCCTGCTCCTTGGATGCTGCCTGACCTGCTGTGCTTTTCCAGCACCACACTCTCGGATCATTGTTTGAGCTTGTTCCAGGCACCTGCCTGAAATCCAGATGCAGCTGAAATTCTCTGGTGGATTTCCCACCTGGGTGTCAGGGTGCTGTGAGCTCATGTCCCAGTCTAGTGCCTCTAGTGTGCAAGACCTAGATTTTCATGGAGCCAGGTTGAATTGGGAGGCCTTTAACAATGGCAGGTGGGATCTGACTCTGTGATGCCTGCACCCTTCCCATATCTGGCAATTTGAGTCAGTGTGGGATAAGACATTATGCCCGAAACGTCAATTCTCCTGCTCCTTGGATGCTGCCTGACCTGCTGTGCTTTTCCAGCACCACACTCTCAACTCTGACCTCCAGCATCTGCATTCCTCATTTCCTCCCAGTGTGGGATAACCCATCTACGCTGGCCGTATTGTGGGTATTACAGAGTCCCTGTGATTTTGATGAATGCAAGGTCCATTCTATTGGTACACATGGCTCACGGTTTCCCTGAGGAGTCATAAATGGAATCAAATTGTTCCCGATGACCCTGCAACCTCCAGGACCCAGTATTGAGTTCAACAATTCAAGGGCTTGAGCACCATTTCCCATGTCCTTACCCCAACTCCTCCACATACCAGGCCTTGTCATCACATGACCTACAGCCTCACACAATCCATTGTCACCTATTAATGGTGTCCATTAGCAGTTATTGGTTTTTCCAGACTGGCCTTAGCGATTTCTTTGTCCAGCTGTTTTTCTCTCTCGCTGGGCTTCATCTCCACTTGTCATTTAATCCTTGCCCCCTCCTCACCACCCCTTCTTCAGCAATATACCAAACCTTTCCCAGCTACAATCAGTTCTGAAGCAGGGACACTGGTTCTGAAAAGCTAACTCCGCTTTCACTCCACAGATGGTGCCCAACCTCTTTTGTTTCTCCAGGAATTTCTGTTTTTGTTTCTGATTTCCCGCATCTGGAGTTCATTGGCTATTTGCCCTTTCCAATGGGTGTTCAATTCCTCTCAGTCCATGTTAAGTGCCAATCCGTTCTTCACTCTCATTGAGGTGTGTCTTTGTGTTCTTCGATCTCAGATGGTCTTGACCTCACTAAACAGTACACAGACCTTGCGTTTTTCTGTGAGTTTACACAGAGAGCGGTTCATGTGTAACTTTGAGAAGACATTGTGGATACAGGTACAGTTACACCATTTAATAGGACATTTGGGAATGTTTGGAGTAACTGGGCCAAACACAGTCAGGTGGGACTAGTTTAGTTTGGAATAATGGTCGACTTGGACAGGTTGAACCGAAGGGTCTGTTTCCGTGCTGTATGACCCTTTGACTTTATAAATACTAAGAATTGAAGCTAAGGGCCATAAGATACATCCTGTGTAGAAGCATGAGATGTACTCCATGTAGTTCTGGTTGTCCTGCTACAGGAAAGATATTATTAAATTGGAAAGAGTGCAGAAATGATTTGCCAGGATGTTACCAAAACTGGAGGGTTTGAGTGATAAGGAGAGTCTGGATAGTCTGGCATGTTTTACCCTGGACCTAGGGAGGATGACGGGTGACCTTGTAAAGATTTATAAAATCATGAGGGGCATGGATAAGGTGAATAGACAAGATTTGGAGATGCCGGTGTCGGACTGGGGTGTACAAAGTTAAAAATCACACAACACCAGGGTATAGTCCAACAGGTTTAATTGGAAGATAGTGTGCTTCCAATTAAACGTGTTGGACTATAACCTGGTGTTGTGTGATTTTTAACTGTGAATAGACAAGATATTTTCCCTAAGTTTAGTGAGTCCAAAACTAGAGGGCATAGGTTAGGGTGAGAGAGGAAAATTTTAAAGAGACTGAATGGACAGCTTTTGCAAACAATGGGTGGTTCATATGTAGAATTAGCTGTAGAGGAAGTGGTACTCGCAGGTACAGTTACAACATTTAAAAGACATTTGGACAGGTACATGAATAAGAAAGGTTTAGAGGGATATGGGCCAAATGCAGGCAATCGGACTAGTTCAGTTTGGAAAATCTGCTTGGCATTAACGAGTTGGACCAAAGGGTTTGTTTCTGTGCCGTATGATTCTATGAATCTATGCGTTGTTGGATTTCCTGCTGTCTACCTGCCCACCCTCTAATCTTTAGGTCATGCACAGGGAATTTCCATTCTCTTGAAGTGAAGTGTGGGGCCTGAAACATTAAGGAGAGCACTAGCAAGAATAGGATTGACCATTGCATGACCATCATAGCCCAGGACCTCCAGCACTAAGACATTGACACTGCTGTCCTCTTGTAATCCTAAAGACAGCTATCTGCCCACTCTCGCTCAGCTGTCTTTACTCGAGAAAAGAACTGCACCTTGTTTAGTCTTTCTGATAAGGTGCAACCACACAGTTCTGGGTTTTTTTTGCCATCTTTTCAGTGTCTCTATTCTGTTTATTCATGATTTGGAGATGCCACTGAGGTGAACAAAGTTAAAAATCACACAACACCAGGTTATAGTCCAACAGGTTTAATTGGAAGCACTGGCTTTTGGAGCGCTGCTCCTTCATCAGATAGTTGTGGAGTATAAGATCATAAGACATAGAATGTATAGCAAACGATTACTGTGTGATGCAACTGAAATTATATATTGAAAAAGACCTGGATTGTTTGTTAAGTCTCTTATCTTTTAGAATGACTGTGTTGGTTTCAGTTTTTTTCATATGTAAATCCCAGAACTTTTGTAAAGTTAAATTCCGAAGTGAACTTTAACAATTGGTGCCATGTCAGCCCAGATAATATATTGAAGGTGTGAGGTACCCTGTGTGAGGCTGTCTGTGCCACAAGGTTCAGGCTGATTCTAATGTAAAAAACGGATTTACAGAATCTTACATGGATTCATGCAGTTTTGAGTAAGTGTGTGTGTAAGCGGGGTGGCGGGTGGGGGGGGGGGTTATGAGTGACTGTGAGAGATTGTGTGTGCATGTGCATGTGTGTGAGTGTGAATGTAAAGGGGTATACGTCTGTGAGAGGGTCTGCATGCGTGTATGGGTCTATAGGAGTGTGTATGTGTGTAGGAATATGTGTGTAGGAGTGCCTGTGTGTGTGTGCCTGTCTATCTGTGTATGTGTGTCCATCAGTGTGTGTGTGTGTCCGTCTGTGTGTCTATGTGTGTGTGTGTGTGTGTGTGTGTGTATGTGTGTGTGTATAGTGCAATGGGGTCACCTGTAATGTGACATGAACCCAAGGTCCCGGTTGAGGCCCTCCCTATGGGGTACTGAACTTGGCTACCAGTCTCTGCTCAGCCACTTTTCGCTGCTGCCTGTCCCGAAGTCCACCTTGGAGCGCAGTCACTTGATGGTCTCCAACGGGGAGGGAACCCTCCTGTCTGTTGGTTGTTGAGCGGTGCCCATTTATTCATTGCCATAGCCTCTGCTTGGTCTTGCCAATGTACCACGCTTCAGGGCATCCGTGACTGCAGTGAATGTGATAGACAATGCTGAACAGGTCACACGAGTACCTGCCACGTACATGGGGGGAAGTGTACCCACATGTAATGGTGGTTTCCGTGTTGACACTCTGACACGTCTTGCAGTGTCTACCGTGACAGGGTTGTATGGTGTTCTCCTGAAAGCCGGGCAGTTTGCTATGAACAATGATCTGTTTGAGGTTTGGTGGCTGTTTAGAGATGAGAAGTGGAGGTGTGGGGAGGGTCTTGGCGAGGTGCTCATCCTCATTGATAATGTGTTGCAGGCTATGAAGAACATGGCGTAGTTTTTCAGCTCCTGGGAAGCACTGGACAATGAATGGTACCCTGTCAGCTGCAGCTTGTTTCTGTCTCCTGAGGATGTCATTACGGTTCCTTGCTGTGGCATGTCGGAACTGGCGGTCGATGAGTTGAGCATCGTACCCCATTCTTATGAGGGCATCCCTGAGTACTTCCAGGTCCCCGTCTTCCAGGGCCAACATGACACCTATTGTCACTTGAGAATGTAACTTTAAGAAAGTTCTGGGATTTACATACGAAAGAACTGAAACCAACATGGTCCTTCTAAAAGATGAGAGACTTAACAAACAATCCAGGTCTTTTTCAATGTATAATTTCAGTTACATCAGACTGTAAACTTTTGCTATAAATTCTGTCTTATGATCTTATACTCCACAACCACCTGATGAAGGAGCAGCGCTCCAAAAGCTAGTGCTTCCAAATAAACCTGTTGGACTATAACCTACAGTTGTGTGATTTTTAACTGTTTATTCATTCACAGGATGGGTGTGTCACTGGCTAGACCAGCTTCCCAGAGGGTAGTTAAGAGGTAATCACATCGGTGTGGATTGAGAATGATATGTAGGCTAGACTGGGTAAGGATAACAGTATCCCTCCTACGTTAGTGAACTAGATGGGATTTTCCAAACATCAACAATTTATTCATCATCATCATTAGGTTCTTAATTCCAGATTTTTACTGAATTCAAATTCCACCATCTGCTGTTGCAGGATTTGAACCCTGGATCCCTGGATTAATGAGCCAGTGATCATATCCCTAGCCCGTCACCTCTTCTGGAAGCGATATATCCTTTCGATAAGTTGTGACAAATGCACTTGATTTTGTCTTGATTTGATTTATTATTGTCTCATGAGATACAGTGAAGAGTATTGTTTTGTGTGCTATGCAGCAGACTGTACTTTACAAAGTGCATCAGCGTAACAGAACAGAGTGAGAATGCAGTGTTACAGCGACAGAGAAGGTGCAGAGAGAGAGAGAGAGAGAGAGAGATCAACATTTAAGAGGTCTGTTCAAAAATCAGAAGACAGCAGGGAAGAAGCTGTTCTTGAATCTGTTTATGCACATATTCAAAGTTTTATATTTTCTGCCCGATGGAAGAGGGTGGAAGAGAGTATACCCAAGGTGGGAGGGGTCTCTGATGATGTTGGCTGCTTTCCCAAGGCAGCAGAAATGTAGATGGAGTCAATGGATGGAAGGTTGGTTCGTGTGGTGGACTGGACTGTGTTCACAACTCTCTGTGGTTTCTTGTGTTCTTGGGAAGAGCAGTTCCCACACCATGCTGTGATGCATCCTGATCGGAAGCTTTCAATGGTGCATCTGGAAAAATTGGTAAGAGTTTTTATGGACATACCAAATTTCCTTAGACTCCTGAGGAAGTAGAGGTGTTGTTGTGCTTTCTTGATTGTTGTGCTGATGTGGGTCGACCAGGACGGATTGTTGGGGATGTTTTCTCCCAGGAACTTGGATCTCTTGGCCATCTCCACCTCAGCACCATTGATATAGACAGGAACAAGCCTTCCAGTCCACTTCCTGAAGTCAATGACCAGCTCCTTTGTTCGCTGATGTTGGATGGAGAGATTGTTGTGTTTACACCATGCTGCGAAATGCTCAATCTCTTACCTGTACTCTGACTCGTTGTTTGAGATCCGACCTCCAACGGTGGTGTCACCAGCAAACTAGTAAATGGAGTTGGGGCAGAATTTGGACATGGAGTCATGAGTTTATAAGGAGTGTAGTAGGGGGCTGAGTATGCAGTCTTTCGGGGCACTGGTGTTGAGGACTATTGTGGAGGAGGTGTTGTCGCCTCCCCTTACAATTATAGAGGAGGGAGCAGAGATCTAGGTCTTGGAGCTTGGAGTTGAATTTGTTTGGACTTATCATATTGAAGGCGGAGCTGTAGTCAATAAGTAGATGCCAGATGTTGGTATCCTTGTTGTCCAGTTGTTGCAGGGATGAGCGTAGGGCCAGGGAAATGGTGTCTGCGGGAACCTGTTGCCCCAGTAGGCGAATTGCGAGGAATCAAGGTAATCTGGGAGGCTGGAGCTGATGTGACCTCTGACCAATCCCTTGAAACACTTCACAACTATGGAGGTCAGAGCCACCAGGCAGTAGTCATTGAGGCACGTTGTATGTTTTTACCGAGATGGCACTGAGATGATGGTGGTCTCCTTGAAGCAGGTGGGGACTTCAGGTCATAGGACAGAGAATTTAAAGATATCAGCAAACACTACCACCAGGTGGTACATGCAGGACCTGAGTCATGGCCAGGTGCCTCCAACAGGGCCAGTCACTTTCCGTGAGTTCACTCTCAAAAAGATGGATCTAATGTCCGTAGTGGTCAAAGTTAAAAATCACACAACACCAGGTTATAGTCCAACAGGTTTATTTGGAAGCGCTAGCTTTTGGAGCGCTGCCCATTTGTCATGTAACTATCTGACGAAAGAGCAGTGCTCAGAAAACTAGTGCTTCCAAATAAACCTGCTGGGTTATAACCTGGTGTTGTGTGATTTTTAATTTTGTCCACCCCAGTCTAACACCAGCATCTCCAGATTATGTCCATAGTGGTGACCATGGGTACAGGTGCATCTGAGGCTGATGGGAGAGGTGACATTGTTTCACTGACCTTTTGTTCAAAGTGAGCGCAGAATACATTGAGCTCATTTGGGTGGGAATGTATTGTTACCTGCGATTCTGCTTGACTTTGCTTTGGAACCTGTTGTCTCATGTAACCATTGCCAAAAATGATGGGTAACTGAGTAGTTGGTCTGGGTCTCAAGCTTGGTTTGGTGTCTGGTCTCCCTCATATTGGAAGGATGTTGTGAAACTTGAAAGGGTTCAGTAAAGATTGACAAGGATGTTGCCAGGGTTGGAGGGTTCGAGCTATTGGGAGGGGCTGAATAGGCTGGGAGCATCAGAGGCTGAGGCGTGACCTTATAGAGCTTTATAAAATCAAGAGGACCATGGGTAAATAGACAAGGTGGGGGAGTTCAGAATGAGAGGCATCGGTTTAGGGCGAGATGGGGAACATTTAAGAGGGACCTAAGGGGCAATGTTTGTGTGCAGACGGTGGTGCGTGTATGGAATGAGCTGCCAGATGAAGTGGTGGAGGTTAGTGTATTACAGCATTTAAAAGGCATCTGGATAGGTATATGAATAGGAAGGGTTGAGAGGGATATGCGCCAGGTGCTAGCAAGTGGGTCTAGATTAGGCTGGGATATCTGGTCGGCATGGGTGAGTTGGACTGAAGGGTCTGTTGCCATGCTGTACATCTCTGATGACCATATGGGTCTTACCTGGATTTCCTGTATCAGTCAGGGTTACTTTAGCTTGAAGCCCTCAGACCAGGACTCCAGTAGGGAGTGGATTTCCAGGTTCATCCATGGTTTCTGGTTGGGGAACACTTGGAAATAACCTCTTCAGTGCGCAGTCATCTATGCACCTACTAATGAAGTTTGTAACGGTAACAGCATACTCATATAGGTTTGCCACTGAGCTCTTGAATATGGACCAGTCCGCCAACTCTAAGCAGCCCCATTGTAACTCTTCCTTTGGTTTGGACCAAAACTGCACCACTTTCTGCATGGGGTCCTCACCTTTCAATTTCTTGGGGAACTTAAGATGCACAAAAAGGTCACGAAGTTAGAGCCACAGCCAAATTAGAGCAAGTTGAAGTGTGCAAATTTAGAAAGTTCTCAAAAATGTCCCATTTTGTGGTTGGGTTGTGTGCGCTATCCTCCCTGTTCTAGGCAGTTAACTGAGTGTAATTGCCGAAGGAAATCTCGCCATTTGTTTATTCAGGCTGCAGATTCATTCTGGGCACAAGAACAGACAATGTCTTGTTTGTGTTCACTTGCACTTCAAGCTGTTGCAAGATCCTCACATGGGACGGCAATCACAAGGGTGTCTTTCAGTTTGAAATATTTTGCAATGGTTTGAAAAAAGAATCCAAATGATTTGCACTCTGGGGCACGAAGCCCCCTTGTTGTTCCAAGTGTTAAAAATCCAGGTAGTTGTATTTCACTAGTTAACTGTATCACTGCTGGTAACTCATTGATTCAGGAGGGTTACTGTGCTGGGTCAGTCTGGTACTCCTCTTCAATGAGGAGGTTTTACTGCAATTTCAGCCCGAAGGTTTTTTTGTTTGTCTCCCCCTTTATATTTCCATGGAGTATGAGCTTCACTGGCAATTATTCCCCATCGCCAACTGAATGACTTCTTTTAGCATTTCACTGCCAACTCCAGCAACAGGGTTGGCACTGAAATGTTCGAGCAAGGAGAATCATACCGGTTTGGAAACATTAACCTCTGTTTCACTCTGTTGTCAGACCTGCTGAGTTCCTCCAGCACTTTCTGTAGTTGTTCCAACCCCTTTATTGTGGGTCTGGAGTCACAGACCAGGTAAGTGTAGCGATTGGAACAAAGTCAGCCAGGTGAACTACACAGGATATGAGTTCCCGGATTGGGGCTGATAACCTGGTCCACTCAGGGAGTCCAGGCTAATAGATAGAAACAGGAGTGTCAGAGGATCTGTTCGTTCTAAGAGCTGACTCTGAGCTAACTGGGTCAGTGCCACATACGATGCATGTGTAAGTAAAGGGTGACTTGGTGATGGATATCAGCTTTCATGGAGTTATTTCAGTAAGGGTGGCAGGTTTCCTTCCCTAAAGGACATTAGTGAACCAGATGAGTTTTTGCAACAATTGATGTACAACAAGTGACAGGCAGTGACTAGTGGGGTATTGTAAGGATTGGTGCTTGGGTTCCAGCTATTCTATATATATATTTTATATATATATCTATACACACACATAAATAATTTGCATAAGGGAACTAAAAGCAACATTTCCAAGTTTACTGATAACTTAAAACTAGGTAGGACTTTGAGTCATGAGGAGAATGCAAGGATAATGTAGATGTATTGAGTGAGTGGACAGACCTATGGCAGATGCAGTTTAATGTTGATACATATGAAGTTGTATAGTTCTGGATGAAAAACAGAAATATTATTTAAATGATGCTACATTGGGAAATGTGGATGTACAAAGGGAACTGGATGGTCTCGTGCACCATTCAATGAAAGTAAATAGGCAGGTCCAGCAAGTAACTAAGTAGACAAATGGCATATTGGCCTTCATTGCAAGAGGATTCAAATTCAGATATAGGAATGTCTTACTGCAGCCAGACAGGGCCTTGATGAGGCCACACCTGGAGGATTGTGTATGGATTTGGTCTCGAGAGTGTGGTGCTGGAAAAGCACAGCAGGTCAGGCAGAATCCGAGATGCTGTGCATTTCCAGCACCACATGCTCAACTCTAATCTCAGCATTTGCAGTCCTCATGTTCGCCTTGTGGATTTGGTCTCCACACAAAGAAAAATATGCTTGCTAATGAGGGAGAGCACAGAAGGTTCACTTTGTGGATAGTGGGGATGGCAGGATTGTCCTTTGAGGAGGGATTGGTTTGACTGGGACTCATTTAGGGCGGCACGGTGGCACAGTGGTTAGCACTGCTGCCTCCCAGCGCCAGAGACCCGGGTTCATTTCCTGCCTCAGGTGACTGATTGTGTGGAGTTTGCACGTTCTCCCCGTGTCTGCGTGGGTTTCCTCCGGGTGCTCTGGTTTCCTCCCACAGTCCAAAGATGTGCAGGTCAGGTGAATTGGCCATGCTAAATTGCCCGTAGTGTTAGGTAAGGGGTAAATGTAGGGGTATGGGTGGGTTGCGCTTCGGCGGGGCGGTGTGGACTTGTTGGGCCGAAGGGCCTGTTTCCACACTGTAAGTAATCTAATCTAATTTCACTTGAGTTTAGAAGGAGGAGAGGGGATCTGATTGAAAGAATCTGGAGACACTAGGTACTAATGCACTGGGGACCAATGGAACACTCACATTTAAACCATACGTCCCTCTCTGCCCCCTCAGTCGGATGGAACAGACCTCATAGTTATTATTTCAAAGAAAAAGACTCCTGGCCAATATTTATCAATCAACAAACATAAATGAAAATAAGGTTTTGTGGCACTTATCACATTGCTACATGTGGAATCTTGCTGTGCAATAATTTAAAAGCACGCACCCTCCATATTATGCTCGTCAACCTGTTTAGAGATCTTCCTGTCTAGTTCTGGAATAGGGGAGACTTGAACCTGGGTCTCCTGGCTTTGGGTAAATACACTACTACTGCACCACACAAAGCCTCACACTTACAATGCTACCTCTGTTAGAATAGAGGACACGTTTCCAAAGGACTTCATTGGTTGCCAATTGTGCTTCGGGAGACTCTGAGGTCATTTATGTTTTTATATAAATGCAAGTGTTTGCTTTTGATTGGCTTGATGCTGCTCCAGAACTCGGTCTAATTTAAAAAGTGAACTATATTCATTGTGCCTTATGTAGTTTGTGGGAGCGAGTGAGGCAGGGTTCTGCTATTAGTCTAATTGAATTTCAATCTCTGTGGAGAGAGAATTACACAGCAACAAGTTCCATGTGGAAAATCCGAACACTGACTGACTGGTTCTAACAATGATAGTTTGGTCGCCTAGGGATCTGACACTAATGCAGAAATGAGCACGGAACATCACCTGAACTCTTCAGTTAATCTCTAGTATTGACTGTAAACATCCCCCACATATCTGTTAATACCTAGCAATCTCACAGTGTCTTAAATTGACTTTACTTCAAGGTGCAACCTTGCCTTTGATCTCCAGACTTAAACCGAAGTAACTTCCTCTTTATGAGATGAGAATGGGTGGAACGATAGCCAAGTTAGTAGGCTCAATGTTTGATTTTTTGATATATTCTACAAAAAAAAACAATTTTTTTCTAAGATGCAGTGTGTGGCTGGAAATTGTATTAAAACAGAAGTCCTCTGGCACAGTTAGGATTAGGGTTGGGGTCATGAGCCGTGACCTCTGGAGCCAGAGCTCTGAGTTTAAGTCCAACAAGGTGAGGTTAACTTTGATTCCCACGCTCCGACTTGCTGGCAATGGAAGTTCATAGAGTCATAGAGATGGACAGCATGGAAACAGACCTTTCGGTCCAACTCTTCCATGCCTACCAGATAACCTAAATTAATCTAGTCAAATTTGCCAGCATTTGGCCCATATCCCTCTAAACCCTTCCTATTTACATGCCCATCCTGATGCCTTTTAAGTGTTGTATCGGCCTCCATCACCTCCTCAGGCAGCTCATTCCATAGATTCACCACCATCTGTGTGAAAAAGTTGCCCCTCAGGTCCCTTTTATATCTTTTCCTCTCACCTTAAACCTATGCCCTCTAGCTTTGGACTCCCCCAGGCTGGGGAAAAGATCTTGTCTATTTACCTTATCCATGCCCCTCATGATTTTATAAACTTCGATAAGGTCACCCTTCAGCCTCCGACACTCCAGGGAAAACAGCCCCAGCCTATTCAGCCTCTCCCTATGTGTTGGAAGAGTTAAGAGGTGGTCATGGAAATGGTCTTGGACTTGGTAACCAGCACTTAGTTATTGAACTCTATGTATTAGACACAGAGCAAGGAGAGGTCGCTGCTTTAAATAGGTCCTTCCCTGTGTATTGGGTGCTAGGGAACCCAATGCCATCAGCTATCGTATTGATGGGTGCTGTCTTGCATTACAAACATTGCACTTCAAGCTTGGCCTAGAAGGTTGATTGTTAGACTCTGAAGTAGGAGTGGGAGAGTCCCATGGGCAGCTGCATTGTAGAAGGCAATGATAAACCACTGCACTGCTTTACCCAAAAGTGTGGACCAGCCCATTGAAATCCAGACCCAGCGTTTGAAATTAAAGACGAGAGCAATGACATATAGACAGGGTTCAAGGTACAACTAGGGCTAAGGCAGGGGCTACATTAGCATTCAGGCCAATGCATTGGTCAACCTTGGGAAAGAATGGTTAGCCAAATGTTAACATTCATTTATTCCTTCATAGGATGTAGGCATCCCTCACTGGGTAGAATCCCAACCATTTATTGCCCATCTATGACTGCCTTAGATCAGGGAATGGTGAGCTATCTTTTTAAATTGCTGCAGCCCTTGGCTAGTAGGGACACCCACACTTAATGTTAATCAATATCCATCACCTTACTTGAATAATAAGCTCATAAGTGCACTCTTATGCTCCCCTATACATTCTTTGCTCTAAGGATAGTAATCCCAAGTTGTCCACATAATTAAATCCTTTATCCATTGTGCTAGTCTCCTCAGTGGTAGAATTTGGTCTGGAATTTATATTTGATGGTGGGACTATGCTTACAGTTTTCCTCATTGCTTCCATCCAAATTTACTCATGGTTGAGTTAGACTTAGCGTTTAGGTGGTTTTTAGAATTTGTGGCTCAGACTGAAACAAAATTTAGTATCTGGTCCAGATTTGGGGATTGTGCCTAAAACTGCTGAGTTTGATAGATTTTTTTAAATCTCTAGATATAGGGAGACAAGGAGAACCCAAGAGAGTGTATTTCCTTTGTGTGAATGAACCACCTAACAAGGAGACATGTTTGACTCAATGACACTCATGTATGATGTGACACTGCAGTTCATAGACTAGGTTCACATTTACAGTGAGCATAGATATTAAGGGGGTGTTTATAATGCTTATAATGGGCTAAAGGAATTTATAGGATAAATAGGCAGAAGGCTTTTTTTTCATGGATAACATGGAAGGGAGCATTGTTGATGCAAGGGGACCGGGGCAAATCTTAAACTTAGAGTCATTCAGGAGTATGTCAGAAATCCGTTATCACAAAGAGTGGAATGGAAATGTCTGTTCCTCTTAAAACAAAACTGTGGCTAAATTGGGGATATAGAATCCCTACAGTGTGGAAACAGGCCCTTCAGCCCAACAAGTCTACACTGACTCTCCAAAGAGTAACCCACCCAGACCCATTCCCCTACCCAGATGTTACCTATGACTAATGCACCTAACCTACACATCCCTGAACACAATCAGCAATTTAGCCAATTCATCTAACCTGCACATCTTTGGATCATGGGAGGAAACTAGAGCACTCCGAGGAAACACACACAGACACAGGGCAAAAGTGCAAACTCCACACAGACAGTCGCCCAAGGCTGGAATCGAGCCAGGGTCCCTGGTGTTGTGGGGAAGCAGTGCTAGCCACTGAACCACCATGTACAGTTGGAAGGTTCAAAATTGATATTGTTGGGAACCACTACAGAACTGAGGTGGGCATATGGAATTAAGATACAAAGGAGCTACGATCTACTTGAATGTTTGAACTTGCCCAAGAGATTCAGAAGGCTGCTCCTGTTTCTGTTCCATTGGGAATGAGGTCTCTGGGTGTTGCTTTTGATGTGAAACATAAGAGAAATATCTGTCAAAGCCTTAAACTGCAACAATCTTTTAAGCTTCCGACTAACAATGTGTTTGGTGAGGTAACTCAATCCAGTGTTTTTATCCAGTGCTATGCAGAAAATTGTTTGCAAAGCCTGCTGTGTAACTGGAAAGAGCTGAAACACTCTGACCCAATATGATCCTTTGAAATTTTAGCTTGGGTGTGTTTCCGAACTTCGAGAGAGATTGAAAATGAAACAATGAAATGTTGTGAGGGGAGGACAGGACAGAGCAAGAGGAAGATTGTTTTTGTCAGAGAGAGAAAGAAATAGGGACAAGACAACATGGAAGGTTACTGAAGTGCAAGGGAGACAGGCAGAAGATTGTAGAAGTACTGAGAAACAAATAGATTTAGAGAGATAAAAGGGAACAAACCCCACAGAGAAACGGTAATAGGGAAATCAATAGAGAAAGGTTAGAGAAAAAGTAAAATTGAAATAGCCAGAGGAAGAGAAGAGAGATGATACAGATAAAAGCTCACGAGAGAGAGTTGGTGCACACCAAGAAATGAAGAATTTGTCTGTATGGATATTGTAGGAAGGCAGAGATAATCCAGACCTCAGTCAGAATGATGCTGACCCCACATTCCTAGACAGCAGATCTCGCTTGTCTTTGTATGTCTGTTCATATTGCACTGCCTTGTATAGAAGTGTTATTTTGTGCTAAAGACTGAGCTTGAGAGAATGCAGGGAATGAGAATGGGTCTGTCTATGTGGTAGGCCAGCAGGGTCTGACTTTCACTGGGAGTGTGATGACAGACAGCTGCTTTAAAAGCTGGCAGCAAGATGCTGAAAGGAAGCAATTTTTAAAATATTTTGACATGGGGTAATTTGTCGTGTTTTCTTCTGGTAACTGATTTGTTTTGAAAAAATGTTGCGGTCTGATCCTCTCCCTACATCTGGAACAGCTGTAGCAGTTCACAGGAACACCCCAACATTTCAGGGGAGTAATGATAAAAGGTGGAACTTGCTGCAACATTGTGCTCATTGTACTTAATCAAAGATTGAAAAGGTAAACAAAATGTTGTGAGGAGAACTGGATCTATGCAAGACCGAGGGCTCTTTGAGACTCTCTGTCTTATTAAACATAGGATATAAGTGTGACATGTTGTGTTAATGAAGCTGATAACTGTTTCTACGTGAAAATCCTTTGACTATTGTTATGACACTTAGGGGAGGATTGAGCTGAAAGTGAAACCAAATTCTCCACAAACTGTACCAAAAGTCTTCATTAATCATCAGTTTGTTTCCCTTTATTACTATAATCCTGTACAAACAAAAACTTTCACTAGCTTTTTATCAAAGCGCTCAAAAATAACCTGTTGATTGAAACAAACGTATTCATTAAACAAGTGGCAAAACCCATTATTAACTAAGACATTGTGTAGCTAAAATTATATCCCAAACACAGACACGCGTATGCATTCATATGAAGATAGGATAAGACACGGTTTTGCAGGAGAATTATGAGTCTGAGAAAATAAACAGAAAATACAACACCCTTGTGTGCTTTTTTATTTGCATGATGCATACTTTGCTGGCAAGACCAGTATTTATTGCCCCTCCCTAATTATTAAGAGTCAACCATATTGCTGTGGGTCTGGAATCACTTGTAGTCTAGACTAGGTAAAGAAGGCTGTTCCCCTCCCTCAAGGATATTAGTGAAGCACATGGTCGGCAATGGTTTCACTATCATCATTAGACTCTTAATTACAGATATTGTTTTAAAATTGATTTCAAGTTCCACTATCTGCCAAGGTAGGATTCAGAACCAGGTCCTCAGGACTTTACCAGGGTCTCTGGCTTAATAGCCAAGTGATAAGGTCCTTTGTGAAGAGTCCAAGCTGAAAAGGTAAAATGTTAGGACCATGGGAAGGCATAGCAGTCCTTTTATTCCTTAAAGTAGATAAAAAGATTAAGAAGATGCTCGAAATACTAGCCTTCATTAGTCAAGGGAGTTTAAGAGCGTGGAGGCCATGCTGGAACAGTATAAACTGTAGGCAAAGCCACAGCTAGAATATTACATACAGTTCTGGCATCCACTTTATGGGAGGGATGTGATAGCACTGGAGAGGAAACAGAGGAGATTTATCAGGACGTTGCCTGGACTGGAGAGTTTCAGTCGTGAAGAGAGATTGGACAGACTGGGGCTGTTTTCCTGAGAGCAGAGGAGACTGAGTGGGGTCATGGCTGAGATGTATAAAATTATGAAGGATAAAGAGAGGAAGACAACTTTCCCCTTGATGGGAGAATCAAAGCTTGGGGGCATGGATTTAAGATAAGGGACAGGAGGTTCCCCGATGAGATGTGAGAAAAATAAATCACTCAGAGGATGGTGGAAATCCAGAACTCACTGCCTGTGAGGGTGGTTGAAGAAAAAATTCTCGTAACATTTAACAAGTGTTTAGACACGCAGTTATGATGCCAATGACACAAGGCTATAGGCCGCGTGCTGGAAAATGGGATTTGAGTGGTTAGGTGGTTGTTTTTGAAAGGTACGGGCTCGATGGGCCAAAGGACCTTTTTGTACGGTATAAACCTCCAGTGAGCTGACCTCTCACAATTACTCTAATTTTCTGTCAATAAGATCAAGTTACTGTCTGCTGCAGAGTGAAGGAAGGCCTCCACTTTGGACAAGTTAGACTTAGGTCTTTGGATTGAGTTACCAGTTCAGCTTCCTGAATTAATGGTGTAGTTAGAGATACAGATTTCCAAAACTTGCTCTAATTCACAGAAAATACTTCATTGAAATGTCACCACAACTGCATTTTCTTGAGAGTTAGCTTTTACGCTCCCCAGAAAATAAAAGAGATTTTATTTATGGCTCAGCTATTTGCACTGCTGCCTCAGAGTGCCAGGGAGGCAGGTTCGATTCCAGCTATGAGCACCCTGTCTGTGTGGAGTTTGTACATTCTCCCTGTGTCTGCGTGGGCTTCCTCCAGGTGTTGTGCAGGTTAGGTGGATTGGCCATGGGATATAGAATCCTTACAGTATGGAAACAGGCCCTTTGGCCCAACAAGTCCACATCTACCCTCCGAAGGTCAAGCCATCCAGACCCATTCCCCTACCATATATTCCTCTGCCTAATGCACCTAACCTGTACATTCCTAAACATATGGGCAATTCACCTGACCTGCATATATTTGGAATGAGGGAGGAAACCCACGCAGACACGGGAAGAATGGACAAACTCCACACAGGCAATCGCCCGAGGCTGGAATCGAACGCAGGTCCCTGGTACTGTGAGGCAGCAGTGCTAACCACTGAGCCAACGTGCCGACCACTAATGGGATGCCCTTCGGAGGCTTGGTGTGGATCAAATGGGCTGAATGGCCTGCTTCCTCACTGTAAGAGAGAGAGGGAGATATTTTCCTTCAGTCAGCCTTCTTCCAACTGCACAAATTCCCAAATTACCAAAACAGAAACCAAATGTCCAGACAAACTTCAGCACAAGCTGAATTCCACACTTTAGTCAGCTTGTTTAGAAATAAGGTAAGAAAATCAATCTGTTATTTGTCCTTCAAATTTTGTGGACGTTTCCTCCCAAAATCATTTGCTTTTCCAGGAAATGGTTTTTGAGTTCTGAAAGGCAGATGGTAAACCCTCTTCAACCCGCGATGCCTATATAGTTTGGTATTCTCGTTTCTCACAATCCAGGTATCTATGTGTGTTTCTAATTGAATGCAATGTAACAACTAATATCCAGTGTAGCACTGGAAATGTTCCAGGGAATCCCTGGTTTAGGAATGAGTTCCATTCCTGAGTACAGAGCACAAATGTCCGCGGATGCTGAGAACCTGAAACAAAAACAGAAATTGTTGGAGAAACTCAGCAGGTCTGGCAGCATCTGTGGAGAGAAAGTAGAGTTAAGGGTCCAGTGACCTTTCTTCAGTTCCTGAGGATGCTCGTACGTCAATTTGTAGGCAAGTTGGAACCCAATACAGCACAGTATGAAATACCACCTCGTAGTTATAATCAACTGTTTACATGTCAGATCTTTGATTTTCATGGCAATATGGGATCTTGTTTATAACTACAAGTGTTCAAAGTGTTTGAGTGTTCACAAGTTGGTGCCACCTGCATTTTCCTCAGGATCCTAAGGCTCAATGTTTACACCTTGGACCATGAGAGGATGAGGTTTTGATGAGAGGTTAAACCTTCATTCCTGCTAATCTACATTTCTCTCAAATTCTCAACACCAAATGATGTTCTGACTTGGCACTAAAGCTAGAGGGCTGAAAGTTCCATACTCGTGAAATTCACCCATGAAGCAGGAATCAAGATCAAAATCCTTTAGGATGTAGATTCCCAGAGGAATGGGGACACACGTGATGCTTAAGTGCAGCTCTTTTGGCAACACAGCTGTAACCCTTAGAGCTTTTCCAGGTGTTGCCAGCTGTGAGTCTTCCTAGACTGGCCGGTTGTGTGTGTTCGCAGTGAGCGGTAATAATATCGATGCATCTGTCTCAAAAATAGATTGCAGAAGTTGGGACTGTTATCCTTCAAAAGAAAGATGCTGATCAAGCTTTGAAAATCATGAGTGGGCTAGTTAGAGTATATGGGGAAAAGCTGCTCCTAATAGGAAGAAGGATTAGAGGGCATAAACTTTAAATGATGTCTAAATGAAGCTAGGGTGAGGTAAGAAATACCTTTTCCACTCAGCGAGTGGTTCGGGTCGGAATACATCGCCATGAAATATGATGGAGGCAGGTTCAACCAAGGAATTTAAGAGGCCATTGAATGATTGGATAAAAATAATGTGTGATGTTATGGGAACAAAGCAAAAAATTGACAATATTAGAAGCAAATTACTGCAAATCTATACTGAAAACAAAAAATGCTGGAAATCACAACGGGTCAGGCAGCATCCAGAGAGACAAAGCAAGCTAATGTTTTGAGTCTAGATGAGTCATCTAGTTTGGAAACATTAGCTTGCTCTCTCTCCCTGGATGCTGCCTGGCCCGCTGTGATCTCCAGCCTTCTTTGTTTTCAGTTTCAAATGGGCTGTGTTGCTTGTTTGAAGAGCAGTAACAGGCACAGTGAATTAAATGGTCCCCTCTTGCATTGGGACAATCTGTGATTCTGCGGTTTAAGGAGAACCTTGATAAAGGGGCAAGAAATAGAACGACGTGCTGACAGGGTGAGGCTGTGTGAGGTTGGTGTGAAGCATAATCCCCGGAATGGGTTGGTTGTTCTTTGAGGCCTGTTTCCGTACTGTGTATTTCTGTGCAATGTAACTGTGACACAAACACTAATAGTTTGGTTTTAATGTTGCATCAGGTTTCACCATTTCCCCATTATCAAACCCAGTCTCCCTAGTGTCTCCATAGAATTCTATTTCCTCCTCCAAGGCTCAGACAATCAGGGAGAAGATCTGAAGTGAAAATAGAAGAAACTTTGGCCCATCTCCACTCACAGTTGGCCTGTGATTGTTCAACCACTGATCCCATTCCCACCTCCTTAATTCTTCTTTCTATCACTCCTTATTCAGTTGAAATGGTCATTGTTCATGTTGCTGGCACTTCCAGGGATCAATCTTCCCTGGAAGGTTTTTTAAAAAATTCTATCACGGGATACGCAGATTTGGCATCAGTGGAGAATGTGGTTTCTGTCTTTTCCTCAGACTTGGGATAAGCTATGAACTGAACAAAGACTGACTTTGTCTCAGTTATTTTAACTATAGAACATAGAACATAGAAGAATACAGCGCAGTACAGGCCCTTCAGCCCTTGATGTTGCGCCGATCCAAGCCCACCTAACCTACACTAACCCACTATCCTCCATATACCTATCCAATGCCCGCTTAAATACCCATAAAGAGGGAGAGTCCACTACTGCTACTGGCAGGGCATTCCATGAACTTACGACTCGCTGAGTGAAGAACCTACCCCTAACATCTGTCCTATATCTACCCCCCCTTAATTTAAAGCTATGCCCCCTTGTAATAGCTGACTCCATACGTGGAAAAAGGTTCTCACTGTCAACCCTATCTAACCCCCTAATCATCTTGTACACCTCTATCAAATCACCCCTAAACCTTCTTTTCTCCAATGAAAACAACCCCAAGTGCCTCAGCCTTTCCTCATAGGATTTTCCTACCATACCAGGCAACATCCTGGTAAACTTCCTCTGCACCCGTTCCAGTGCCTCCACATCCTTCCTATAGTATGGCGACCAAAACTGCACACAATATTCCAGATGCGGCCGCACCAGAGTCTTATACAACTATATATGATTTATTTTATTAATGTTGGTACCGGAGTTTGGCAACTTAAACACTTTTCACTGTATGTTTTGTAAAAATACATGTGACAATAAACTACAATTCTATTCTATTCTAATTACTTTTAACATGAGTGGCTTGTTCACCCTGTCTCAGGGCAGTAAGGAGTCAAGCAGGATTTCTGCAGGTCTAGAGTCATGTACAGACTATCTGGGTAAGGATGGCAGAAAGTATTTGGAATATTGTGAGTGGCCTTGGGCTCCGTATCCAAGGAAGGATGTGCTGGCATTTGGAAGGTGTCCAAAGGAGATATACAAGAATGATCCCGGGGATGAAGGGCTTGTTGTATGAGGTGTAGTTGAGGACTCTGGGTCTGTATTTAATGGAGTTTAGAAGGATGGGGGTGGGGTGGGGGGGGGGAGGGAGGAGGGGGGTGAGGAGGGAGACGGGGAGATCTCATTGAAATTACAGAGTACTGAAAGTCCTGGACAGAGTGGACGTGGAGAAGATATTTCCAATAGCAGGAGAGGCTAGGACCCGAGGGCATGACCTCAGAGTGAAGGGATGACCCTTTAGGACTGAAATGAGGAGGAATTTCTTCAGCCAGAGGGTGGGGAGTCTGTGGGACTCATTGCCTCAGAGAGCTGTGGAGGCCAAGTCATTGAGTGCATTTAAGACAGAGACAGGTTTTTGATTGATAAGGGGACAAGGGTTACAGGGAGAAGGCAGGAGAATGGGATCAAGAAATCTATCAGCCATGATCAAACGACAGAACAGACTTAATGGCTAAATGGCCAAATTTAGCTCCTACATGTTATGGCCTTATTACTTTCCTTAAAGGATATCAGTGATCCAGCTGGATTTTTACATCAGTTAATAAAGGTCGTAATTACTGAGGAAGGTTACTTGACCTGAAATGTTAACTCTGATTTCTCTCCACTGATGCTGCCAGACCTGTTGAGCTTTACCTGCAATTTCTGTTTTTGTTTCTGATTTACAGCATCCACAGTTCTTTTGATTTTTATTTCACAATTACTGACACTCACTTTCAATTTATTAATTGAATTTAAATTCCACAAGTTGCCATGGGAGGGTTAGCCAACTTAAAGTGCAGCAGCCAGTATTTACATAACCACATTAACACAGTGAAGGCATTCTAAGGTGCTTCACAGGAATATTATCAAGCAAAAAATGAGAAAGTGACAAGTTAAGGGATATCAGAACAGCTGATCAAATCCTTGGCTGAAGAATGGTCACTGGACCCAAAACACTAACTCTGCCACCTCCCCACAGATACTGCTAGATCTGCCGAGTTTCTCCAGCAATTTCTGTATTTACTGTTGTTGAAAAGGGTAGATTTTAAAGAGGGTAGAGAGACAGAGAGGAGAGGCTGAGGGGGGCGTTTCAGATCTTAGAACAAAGGCAGGTGCCTGCAATGGAGTGATGGATATCGGCCAACGTAAGTGAGAGCAAGGGATTTGAATGGAGAGATCATACACCAGCAAAACACTGACGGGAGAGACATTAACACGGTCAGGAGCTCACAGAGCCTGGGGAAATAAAGTAAAAGAATGTAAAGTCACCACAGTCCTACCAAACCTTAGGACTGTTCTCTCATTACAGACAAATGTCAAGTTTAACCTGATGGTCACCACGCCTCAGGTGAGAGGAGATGCTGAGAGGGAGAGTTCTTTACGATAACCTCAACCAGTGCAGGAATTGAACTCGTGTCATTGGTGTCACTCTGCGTTGGAAATGGGGTGAGTGGGGGGGTGGGGGGGGGGGGGGGGGTCAAAGCTTTGCACCCTTCACTGTGACTGGAGAGGGAATTAACATGAGGAGAAATGGTCCACCGTTGATAGACTGTATTTGATGAACAAACTCCACAGTTTCCACTGACGTTACAGCAGCCACAGCTCAGAGACATGAAATAAGTTGATCTTCATCTCCAAATTGAATGTTAAATTACTTATAATCGTATCCTGCTTTTCACTGCAATTTCCATTAAAGCAATTTTGAACTAGCTTCAAGATGAGTGCTGTGACAGAACACCCAGTGGAAATACAGCTCGACTCTGCTTTCTGAATGTAAGCTGCAGGCAGGTTTCGATTAGAACAGTAGGAGACTGAGAAACTCATTTAGGTTAATTACATAGAATTTATGTTTCAATTTAGTCTGTCTTAGGAAAGCAAGATGGTGATTTCTCAACCTGAATATTTTTGACTCATGCTGATCATAGCCTGTGCCTAGTGCTAGTCTGTTAAGTTTCATGTTTCTAACCCCAATTTGCCCTATTTTCTACCCTGGTACTTACCAACTCCGTAAGACTATTTCATCGCTGTTGGACTATAAACTCCAGATGTGAACCAATTGCTTTTCAGATAAACAGAAGCAAAGTACTGTGGAAACTGGAAATCTGAAGTGAAAGTAAAAATTGCTGGAGAGACTCGAGAAAGTCTCGCAGAGACAGCCTGCTCAGTTTGTAGTGCTGAAGAAGAGTCATGCCAGATTCAAAATGTTAATTCTGTTTCTCTCACCACACCCATTGAAGAAACCCACGCAGACATGGGGAGAATTGTGCAAACTCCACACAGGCAATTGCCTGAGGCTGGAGCCAATCTCGGGTTCCTGACCTTGTGATGCAGCAGTGCTGAGCACTGAGCCACCGTGCCACCCTAACTCCCACTCCCTGTTGACTGTATGCCACTGTGTCGCTATCTCTGCTGATTCTGTTCTGCTGGTGAGACAGGGCACATCCAGGGATGGTGATGGTGGTGTCTGGGATATTGCTTATAGAGTAGTGAGCACAATAAATAGAGTATAAACAAATAAATCATCACAAATGAAGATGGTACAGCAGCTTTAGTTATTTATTTCAGCTGGTAATTCTTGCCATATAAAAAGTGAGAAATGTTAAATGAGGATATAATTGGTTGAAGTTTTTCATCGTGCACTCATCAGGACAATTTGCAAGAATACCAAAATAAAGGGGGAAAAAGCATTTATCCTGTATGAGAACAGAATGTTAATTGGTTGGCATGTGGATTCTAATTGACAAAGGCCATGCCTTAGAGAATGCACCAGCTGGTTACGACTGACAGTTAACTGCCAATCATTGTTTAAATTTTAACCTAGGTAAGTTAACTCTAGTTGGTCAGCCTTTGAAGAAAAAGATTTATAGAAAGCTCAAAAATGGACAAAGAGTATTGATTAACAAATGATTATGAATAAGAAATTCTGAAAGATGATGTAATTCAGAATTGGATTGTGGAGAGAGGGTTGGGAGTGATTTTATCAGATTTTTCACCATCAATGAACTTTTGAAATTTGTAAAAGGGATGCAGGCTGAGGAGAGAAAACAAAATTGAATTTTTATTTGAGGCAAAAGAGAAAACTAATTGAGGAAGTGCCATCTGTGGGGAATTATGCTTACACTAAATCTAGGAGATTATTTGCTGAGGTGGTGGGTACCATAATGCACTGTTCTGGCTGTGATGGGAAAAGGCTGCTTCATCACAAAGATTGTTTTGCAAAAAAGGCAGGGTGCCATCCCTGTAAGAAAGCAAAACATTGTAAAGTTTGTCATCATGTAAAATAAAAGAGTTAAACTCAAAAACAGATATTTTAAAAAAACCATCAAGGCCAGTAACATTCCAGAAATTGAAACAACTTTTTCACACAGAGGGTAGTGCTTGTATGGAATGAGCTGCCAGAGGAAGTGGTGGAGACTGGTACAATTACAGCATTTAAAAGGCATCTGGATGAATAGGAAGGGTTTAGAGGGATATGGGCCAAGTGCTGGCAAATGAGATTAGATTTATCCAGGATATCTGGTCAGCATGGACAAGTTGGACCAAAGGGTCTGTTTCTGTGTTGTACATCTCTATAACTCTGCAACGTTCTTGAGAGAAGTAACATAATCCTCGTGAATTTACTGGATGTCTGAAATAATTGTAAATGGATGCAAAGCATATTTCAAGTTAAACACTGGAGCAGGTGTATCTGTACTTCCAGCCTCTTCCACCATTTGACTCAAAGGGATGAGGAAGGAATCAACTCCATATCAAAAGGACAGTTGACTGTAATACCTCACTAGAAAGGAAGGGAAGTCACAGAGACCCTGCTTGTGATTCAAAATCAAACCTATTTATTGTCACGCCACAAACCTTGCACAGATCACTCTCTCATTTATAATCTCAATGAATTGGAAAGCCAGAATAAACAAAAATGGTTCAGAACAGAATTTTCCCAAAGTGATTCGTGGCCTTTGAAAGCTAAAAGTCTTATCGTAATCACGTTAAGATCAGATATCCAATCGGTGCACTTAGTCTCATGCCA
Organism: Chiloscyllium punctatum; assembly: GCF_047496795.1. Lineage (NCBI taxonomy): Eukaryota > Metazoa > Chordata > Chondrichthyes > Orectolobiformes > Hemiscylliidae > Chiloscyllium > Chiloscyllium punctatum. Next base: position 11,103,697 of record NC_092758.1, read on the forward strand.
AGGAATTTCCGCATGTGATTTTTTAAAGAGGACAAAATGTAAAACTGATGCAACGTTGCATCACACATGAAAAAGGCAATAGTCTGGATTTCTGGCACCAAACCCAAGTGGGTCACTTCCTCATTTCCCCTCCCCCACTTTATCTCAGTCCCAACCCCTGGATTCAGCACCGCCCTCTTGACCTGCCAACTTCTTCCTGACCTCTCCGCCCCCACCCCTTCTCCGGCCTATCACCCTCACCCTCACCTCCTTCCACCTATCGTATTCCCAGCGCCCCTCCCCCAAATTCCACCCCCCCCCCCAACCTTTTATCTCAGCCCGCTTGGCACACCAGCCTCATTCCTGAAGAAGGGCTTATGCCGGAAACGCCGATTCTCCTGCTGCTCGGATGCTGCCTGACCTGCTGTGCTCTTCCAGCACCACACTTCTCAACACTGGAAATAAAAGCAAAATGCTGCAGGTGCTGGAAATGTGAAACAAAGACAGAGAATGCTGGAGAAACTCAGTGGGTCGGGCAGCATTTGTTGGGAGAACATTCTCTCAGTTCTGAAGAAGTCATACTGCACTCCAAACGTTAACTCTGTTTCTCTCTCCAGGGAGAGAGTTTATCCAGCGTTGTGTGCTTGAATCGCTGCAGATTTGTGTTGACCTTACAATTAAACAAAGCAGTGGGGAGGGAGATCCACTTTATCATGCATCCTTGGATGGAATTCTGGAGAAGCAAACCACAACTTTCATCAAACTTGATGCTCATGGTGGATTTTGGAAACCACCTCTGGACTAAGAAATTAAACGACTGACAGCAATCATCGCAGTGTTTGTAGGCTGGTGCTTTAATTGTCTACCCTTTGGCACGGGATCAGTACCAGAAATTTTTCAAAGAACGATGACTAACATCCGAGAAGGATTAGAGGGGATTATCTGGCATATGGACGAGATTCTAATTCCTGGTTTTGCCACATACGAACACGATCAAAGAGTGAGAGCAGTGTTGAGAAACAGGGTCTGCTCTGAATAAAAAAAACGTGAGTTTTCTCAACCTACCGTTAAGTTCTTGGGAGGCATCGTTAATGCAGCAGGCATCATAACCGATCTGCAGCAATGACTAAAGCTGTCAAAGATTTCCCACAAGCCTCGTAATGTCCCAGAACTCCACATGTTCATGGAAATGGTTTTTAAAAAATATTTGCTCGATGATGGCTGGGCCAATATTTATTGTCCATCCCCAGTTGCCCTTGAGAAAGTGGTAGTGAGCTGCCTTCTTGAACTGGATTAGTGGTGCTGGAAGAGCACAGCAGTTCAGGCAGCATCCGAGGAGCTTTGAAATCGACGTTTCAGGCAAAAGCCCTTCGTCAGGAATAAAGGCAGTGAGCCTGAAGCGTGCAGAGATAAGCTAGAGGAGGGTGGGGGTGGGGAGAAAGTAGCATAGAGTACAATGGGTGAGTGGGGGAGGGGATGAAGGTGATAGGTCAGGGAGGAGAGGGTGGAGTGGATAGGTGGAAAAGGAGATAGGCAGGTAGGACAATTCCGGACAAGTCATGGGGACAGTGCTGAGCTGGAAGTTTGGAACTAGGGTGAGGTGGGGGAAGGGGAAATGAGGAAACTGTTGAAGTCCACATTGATGCCCTGGGGTTGAAGTGTTCCGAGGCGGAAGATGAGGCGTTCTTCCTCCAGGCGTCTGGTGGTGAGGGAGCGGCGGTGAAGGAGGCCCAGGACCTCCATGTCCTCGGCAGAGTGGGAGGGGGAGTTGAAATGTTGGGCCACGGGGCGGTTTGGTTGATTGGTGCGGGTGTCCTGGAGATGTGCCCTAAAGCGCTCTGCTAGGAGGCGCCCGGTCTCCCCAATGGAGAGGAGACTGCATCGGGAGCAACGGATACAATAAATGATATTAGTGGATGTGCAAGTAAAACTTTGATGGATGTGGAAGGCTCCTTTAGGGCCATGGATAGAGGTGAGGGAGGAGGTGTGGGCGCAGGTTTTATAGTTCCTGCGGTGGCAGGGGAAAGTGCCAGGATTGGAGGGTGGGTTGTTTGGGGGCGTGGACCTGACCAGGTAGTCGCGGAGGGAACGGTCTTTGCGGAAGGCGGAAAGGGGTGGGGAGGGAAATATATTCCTGGTGGTGGGGTCTGTTTGGAGGTGGCGGAAATGTCGGCGAATGATTTGGTTTATGCGAGGGTTGGTAGGGTGGAAGGTGAGCACCAGGGGCGTTCTGTCCTTGTTACAGTTGGCGGTGTGGGGTCTGAGGGCGGAGGTGCGGGATGTGGACGAGATGCGTTGGACGGCATCTTTAACCACGTGGGAAGGGAAATTGCGGTCTCCAAAGAAGGAGGCCATCTGGTGTGTTCTGTGGTGGAAGTGGTCCTCCTGGGAGCAGATCCGGCGGAGGCGGAGGAATTGGGAATACGGGATGGCATTTTTGCAAGAGGTAGGGTGGGAAGAGGTGTAATCCAGGTAGCTGTGGGAGTCGGTGGGTTTGTAAAAAATGTCAGTGTCAAGTCGGTCGTCATTAATGGAGATGGAGAGGTCCAGAAAGGGAGGTGTCAGAGATGGTCCAGGTAAATTTAAGGTCAGGGTGGAATGTGTTGGTGAAGTTGATGAATTGCTCAACCTCCTCGCGGGAGCGCGAGGTGGCACCAATGCAGTCATCAATGTAGCGGAGGAAGAGGTGGGGAGTGGTACCGGTGTAATTACGGAAGATCAACTGCTCTATGTAGCCAACAAAGAGACAGGCATAGCTGGGGCCCATACGTGTGCCCATGGCTACCCCTTTGGTCTGGAGGAAGTGGGAGGATTCAAAGGAGAAATTGTTAAGTGTGAGGACCAGTTCGGCCAAACGAATGAGAGTGTCGGTGGAAAGGTATTCTTGGGGACGTCTGGAGAGGAAAAAACGGAGGGCTTGGAGGCCCTGGTCATGGTGGATGGAGGTGTAGAGGGATTGGATATCCATGGTGAAGATGAGGCGTTGGGGGCCGTGGAAACGGAAGTCTTGGAGGAGGTGGAGGGCGTGGCTGGTGTCTCGAACGTATGTGGGGAGTTCCTGGACTAAGGGGTATAGGACAGTGTCGAGGTAGGTAGAGATGAGTTCAGTGGGGGCAGGAGCATGCTGAGACAATTGGTTGGCCAGGGTGGTCAGGCTTGTGGATCTTGGGAAGGAGGTAGAACTGGGAAGTGCGGGGTTCTCGGACTATGAGGTTAGAAGCTGTGGGTGGGAGATCTCCTGAGGTGATGAGGTTCTGTATGGTCTGGGAGATGATGGTTTGGTGATGGGGGGTGGGGTCATGGTCGAGGGGGCAGTAGGAAGAGGTGTCCTTGAGTTGGCGTTTGGCTTCAGCAGTGTAGAGGTCAGTGCGCCAGACTACCACTGTGCCCTCTTTATCCGCTGGCTTGATGGTGAGGTTGGGATTGGAGCAGAGGGATTGGAGGGCTGCGCATTGTGAGGGTGAGAGGTTGGAGTGGGGGAGGGAGGTAGACAGGTTGAGGCGGTTAATGTCCCGGTGGCAGTTGGAAATGAAGAGGTCGAGGGCAGGTAATAGGCCAGTGCGGGGTGTCCAGGTGGATGCAGTGTGTTGGATGTGGGCGAAGGGGTCCTCGGAAGGTGGGCGGGAGTCCTGATTGTGAAAGTAAGCTCGGAGGCGGAGGCGACGGAAGAAGTGTTCGATGTCACGGCGTGTATTAAATTCATTGATGCGTGGACGGAGGGGGATGAAGGTGAGTCCTTTGCTGAGGACTGATCGTTCGTCCTCAGTGAGGGGGAGGTCTGGGGGGATGGTGAAAACTCGGCAGGGCTGGGAGCTGGGATCTGGTGTGGGTGTGGAGCTGGGAGTGGGGGCGGAACCTGTAACTGGAGTGGGTGTGATGGTGGAGGGAATGGGTGTAGAGTCATGAACAGGGGTAGTGTTCCCCTCGGGGTTCTGGGGGGCGGGGATAGTGACAGTGGGGTCTGTGGGGGGCATGTCAGCAGAATGCAGGTGAGTGGCGCTGGTGGGGGCGGAAGTGGTGGTGACCACGGCAGTAGGGGTGGCGGAAGTCACTGAGCGTGTGACATCAGCGATGATGGGAAGGATGGAAGTGATGTCACATGTGATGCATGAGGAATTGTGAGGGGTGGAAGTGGTTGTGGGAGTGGCCATGATGGGACTGGAAGTGACATCATCAATCAGCGTGGGGGTGGCAGCTGCATCAGCCGCATGGCTAATGGTGACTGAGTAAATTCCGAGGCCAGGGGAATCTTCTGGAATGTTTGAGGAGCGCTGGTTATGGAGGTGGGTAGATAAAAGTTTGTTGTACTTACAGTTTTTGATGTTTGAGATGGAGTTGAAATACTGTTTGTTGAGAGTATGAATTCTCCTGAGGATGTAGTACAGAGTGGGTCCTTTGCAATTCTGAGAGAGTGTGGCCCTCAGCTGAGGCAGGGCTGACTGGAGAGAGGTTAGGTGCCGGCGCATTGCTGTGAGCGTGGAGCGGAGGATCTTGAAGGAGAACTGTTGCTGGTGTTTTTGAATCTGTAGTCTGTACTGTTTGTCCTGTTCGGGTCCGAACTCTGCTGGTTTAAAGGTGGTCCGGAGTCCGTGTGGGATGAGTTGGTTACGGATGCTGGCACTGAGGAAGCAAATGTGGCTGTGGTAGCGAGTTTGTTTCACAACATGGTTGAAGAGCTTCAGGGCAGAGGAAATGACCTGGGAGTTGCAGTGGGAGAGGGATCCCTGAGATTCTTGTAGAGAGAGGAGGAAAACTTCTTCAAGGCAGGCATCCTTGCAAGAGGATTCGCAGTAGGGTTAAAATCAACGAGGTAAAAACAATGACTGCACATGCTGGAAACCAGATTCTAGATTAGTGGTGCTGGAAGAGCACAGCAGTTCAGGCAGCATCCAACGAGCAGCAAAATCAACGTTTCGGGCAAAAGCCCTTCATCAGGAATAAAGGCAGTGAGCCTGAAGGGTGGAGAGATAAGCTAGAGGAGGGTGGGGGTGGGGAGAGAGTAGCATAGAGTACAATGGGTGAGTGGGGGAGGGGATGAAGGTGATAGGTCAGGGAGGAGAGGGTGGAGTGGATAGGTGGAAAAGAAGATAGGCAGGTAGGACAAGTCCGGACAAGTCATAGGGACAGTTACTGAGCTGGAAGTTTAGAACTAGGGTGAGGTGGGGGAAGGGGAAATGAGGAAACTGTTGAAGTCCATATTGATGCCCTGGGGTTGAAGTGTTCCGAGGCGGAAGATGAGGCGTTCTTCCTCCAGGCGTCTGGTGGTGAGGGAGCAGCGGTGAAGGAGGCCCAGGACCTCCATGTCCTCGGCAGAGTGGGAGGGGGAGTTGAAATGTTGGACCACAGGGCGGTGTGGTTGATTGGTGCGGGTGTCCCGGAGATGTTCCCTAAAGCGCTCTGCTAGGAGGCGCCCAGTCTCCCCAATGTAGAGGAGTCTTAAAGGCAGTGAGCCTGAACATTGTTCAGTGTGGGCAGACTGTTTCCTTCCTTTGTAAATGCTGACAGAATATGGAAACAGGGGTAAAGTCATTTGTTGTTATGATGAGCTAGAAGCAGCTGTGTGGACATTCCTGGTCTTTGCTGGCTTTGAGGCTGGCCACACAGCCTGTGCCCTTTATGTGGGCTCCCATCTGACTCCGCACACACAGTTCATTATTAACTGCCCCTTAAAATGGACCTAACAAGTGCAATTAGGAATGAGCAATAACTGTCCACAGTGCAACTAGCGCTGCCAACGTATGATAAATTAATTTTTTATAAAACTGAGCTACGAACAATATTTTTTCAAGTCCACAGTCTCATACATGTCCAAGTCTTTGCAGACCCTTCTGCCCTTCAATTCTGTACCTCAAGCTACTCCGCTAACTCTCACTGCAGTGCTGTAGCAAGGACAATGTGTGCTCAGGAACACCCTCAGCTCATGGACTGCACAAGGCTGCATCTCCGGGCTCCTCCCTCTACCTTGGTCAAGCCTTGCCTTATCCTTCTGTGCCTGACCCTTCAGGCAGACCTACAAGGATCATATCACTGTTGCTGTGCTGAGCTGTTCAGCACCAGCACAGCTGTTCTGGTCGTCAACAGTCTTCAGTCAAATCAAGGCCAGTAGCCTTCGCTCAAGGGATCCTGGGACAGTGGGTAAAGGCAGCCTCCTGTACCTGTCAGGGGCTTGGTCAGTCAGCCACTCGGGGCAGTCAGAATCACCCCCTCTCCTCATAATGGTGGAGTGAGGAGTCGAATGATGGGCTGCACACCCACTTAGTTTGACTCTTTCTACTCTATTGTAAGTTAAAAATCACGCAACACCAGGTTATAGTCCAACAGGTTTATTTGGAAGCACTAGCTTTCAGAGTGCTGCCCATTCATCACGTAGTTTCCTGATGAAGGAACAGCGCTCTGAAAGCTTGTACTTCCAAATAAACCTGTTGGACTACAACCTGGTGATGTGTGATTTCTAACTTTGCACACCTCAGTCCAACACCAGCTTCTCCACATCATGGCCACCCTATTGTAGCCCCGTTTTCCTCCTGGAATGAGAGCAAGGCAGATATTAAGGGAGCAGAGCAGACTGTGGAAGGACATGATTGAGATGTGGAAAAATATGAGGGATGTAGACAGGGTATGTGGAGGTGCCTGTGATGGACAACGTTAGATGTCACACAACATCAGATTACAGTCCAACAGCTTTATTTGAAATCACAAGCTTTTGGTAAACCCTGTGATCTTAGATAAACCCTGTTGGACTAAAACCTGGTGTTGTGTGACTTCTCACATAGACAGGGTAAACAGGAAGAAACCTTTCCCCGAGGTGGGGGGACCAAAGACCAGGGGCATGGATTTAAATGAGGGGCAGCAGATCGAGAAGGGATGTGAGGAAAATGTTGTTCACCCAGAGGGTGGTGGGTATCTGGAACTCACTGCCTGTAAGGCAGGTAGAGGCAAAAACCCTCATAACACTCATGGAGTATTTAGATGTGCACTTGCAATGCCAAGGTATAAATAACTGTAGGCCAAGTGCTGGAATAATGAGGTGATTGCTTTTCGTACTGGCGCAAACTCGATGGGCTGAAGGGCATTTATCAGTACTATGGCTCTGTGAAAGTGGGTGACACAGCTGTTAGTTTGGGTGTGGGAAAGGGATGGATCCTGAGAGAGTCAGTAGGCAGCACAGATGACAACAAAGCAAATTGCTTAGCTGTACTGGAGCAGCTACAAAACAGCCTCACGCTAAACTTATTGGGGATTATATTTAGCTGAACATTAAGTAGAAAGTTAATCTTCCCAACAGCTTTGACTCTTAACAGTTTCTCAAGATTCTACCAGGGACACACGTTCTAAATCTCATCAAGATTACACTTTCAAGTCTCTGACTAGCCTCCCCCTCCCCATCTTCCCGTCAGGACCCAACTGAGAAGCCACTGCTGACGTCAAGAATACCTGTCCAGGTAGCAGGATTCTTCTCTGCATCGAGTTCTTGGGACATGGTGAATGTCACCCAATTTGATTCCAAGATCATCTTTCAAATAAGGTATTAAACTGGGTCATGAAAGATTATCAGACTAGAAAATTGGGAATTCTATCATTATCTTCTCCAATATTCCTACGCTACACCTCCCGAATATCACTCAAGTAAATTAACTGAGGCAGTAATAATTCCTGAATACATTTGCTCATTTGTAGATTATTGCATTAATGTTGAGGAACTTTGCACATACTCATTGTACAAAGCATGAAATATATATTAATTACCCAGATTAGATTACCTACAGTGTGGAAACAGGCCCTTTGCCCCAACAAGTCCACACCAACCCTCCGAAGAGCAACCCACCCCCCTCACTAATGCACCTAGCATTGGCAATTTAGCATGGCCAATCCACCTGACCTGCACATCTTTTGGACTGTGGGAGGAAACCGGAGCACCCGGAGGAAACCCACGCAGACACGGGGAGAATGTGCAAACTCCACACAGTCAGTTGCCCATGGGAGGAATTGAACCCAGGTCTCTGGTGCTGTGAGGCAGCAGTGCTAACCACTGTGCCACCATGCCACTTGTATTGTGCACAATTGAAATAACTCTCCTGTAAAGATTACCTCCTCTTAGATTTCTTTTCTCCCATACTTTGCCCGAAGTTTGAATTTAGATAGATTCATTGGAGGATACCAGGAGCCATTGGGAAAACACATGTGAAGCCCAAGTTCAGACACAATTGTACTGAATGGCGGGGCAGACCCGATGGGCCGAATGGCTTGCTGCTGCCCCAAATTCTTGCTTTTCCACTGTTGGTCCATCTGGCCTATTGTACACAGTTGCTTTGTCTGTGAACATTTCCTTTGTTGGAGGTTGGAGTAGTGTGGAGAAAGTGAGGACTGCAGATGCTGGAGTACCAGAGTTGAAAAATGTGGTGCTGGAGAAACACAGCAGGCCAGGCAGCATCTGAGGAGCAGGAGAATCGACGTTTCGGGCATAAGCCCTTCTTCAGGAATGACTACCTGTAGTAGTGTCCCTGCCCTGAGACGTAAGCTCTGGATTCAAGTCCCACTCCAGGATTGGATGGCCCATTGAAGTGTGTCCATAATGCAACCAGACGTTGCGTGTTAACTTGTAAATCTTATCACCTCACACCTGTGGCAGGTGATAAAAAGGGGAAGAGACTCCTGGTTAGATGGAAAGAGTGTTGAAGACTCTACGTAGCTGGTGAAGAAAACAAAGAACACGGCCTTCAGAATGAAAGGATTCAACTACTGGAGCAGGGATGTCTTGCTGCAGTTGTACAGGTGAGACCGTACCTGGAGTACTTTGTGCAGCTTTGGTCTCTGTATCTGAGGAAGGATGTTCTGGCAATGGAGGGAGTGTAACAGGGGTTTGCAAGACTGGATCTGAGGATAGCTCAAGGAATCAAAGGGAATGGGAGAAAGTGGGAACAGGGAATTGAGTTGGATGATCAGCCTTGATCATATTGAATGGGGGAGGAAGCTCGAAGGGCCGACTGGTCTACTCCAATTCCTCATTTCCATGTTTTTATGGGATTGCTCTAATGGAGTATCTTCCCCTATAATCAGCTGGAATGGTTCCTGTGGTGGTTTTCATCAGCTGGGAGTTGCCATCCAGAAAGGTGCTGAGACAGACCTAGTGAGCAGTCCTTAGTGATGTTGCAGGTCAGACACATTCCCACTGTCACAGCCTGTTTACACGGCAATTTAATCAATGTCCTCACTGTCCCTGAGCCACTCTTTCTCACAAGTGCAGAGCAGTGTCACAGTGCATTACCGTCTTACTGTGTATTAGTAAGAATGTCTGGCTGCTTACAACAAACATGCAATAAACTGATCAATGCCATGAAATTATCTTTCTCAAACCTCACATTTCTGTAATTAATTCTGTAATTTTGCCTCCTTCATTGATTATGTCCTTTACCTCACTCGTTATGAATTACAGTTTTTTCCTTCACCAATCTTCACTCCCCAGGGTCCTGGTTTCTCCTGTTGGTGGAAACATCTTTTTCATGTCCACTCTATCCAGGTCTCTCAGTATTCTGTATGTTCCAGTGACATCCTCCCTCATCCTTCAGGTACAGACCCTGAGTCCCCAACCACTCCACATGTGACGAGCCTTTCATTCACAGGATCATTCTTGTATGGAGTTTGTGCACATTCTCTCCATGCCTGCATGGGTTTCCTCTGGGTGTCCTGGTTTCTGCCCACAGTGCTGGCTAGGTGGATTAACCATGGTAAATGCAGAGTTATGGGAGATTGGGTCTAGGTGGGAACCTCTGCAGAGGTTGGTGCAGACTTCGTTCTGCACTGTCGGGATTCTATGATTAAATGGCAAGGCATCTGGAAGATTAGCCATGATATATTGAATGGAAGATCACGTTTGATGGATTGAATGGTCTTCATTTGCTCTTATTTCATCTATCCTTATTTGGGGTAAACTTGGGGCCAAGCTGGCATGTGTGTGGAATGAGCTGCCAGAGGAAGTGGTGGAGGTTGGTACAATTACAACATTTAATAGCATCTGGATGGGTATATGAATAGGAAGGGTTTAGAGGGAGATGGGCCAAGTGCTGGCAAATGGGATTCGATTAGGTTAGGATATCTGGTCGGCATGAACGAGTTGGACTGAATGGTCTGTTTCTATGACTCGATAGGAGTTGGAAAATTACGTTGTGATTGTGGAGGACATTCCCTCCTGGAGATTGGGTCCAGTTCTGGTCGCCCATTTGTAGGATGGATATTATTAAACCGGAGAGAGGTCAGAAGAGATTTACCAGGATGTTGCCACATATGGAAGGTTTAAGTTATAGAGAAAGACTGGTACTTTTCTCATTGGAACATAGGAGGTTGAGAGGCGACTTGAGATTTGTTTATAAAATAATGAGAGGTATGGATAGAGTTAGTGGCAGTTGTCTTTTCCCTATGGTGAGGGATTTCAAGACTAGGGGGCACATCTTTAAAATGAGAGGAGAGAGATTTGAAAAAAACAAAATTTCAGGCAAATGTTTTACACAACAGATAGTGGTTTGTGTGTGGAATGAACTTCCTGAAGAAGCGATGGATGTGATTGCAATTACAATGTTTAAAAGACATTTGGATAAGTTCATGAATAGGAAAGGTTTGAAGGGATATGGGCTAGGAGCAGGCAGGCGGGACTGGTATAGTTAGGGAACATGGTCAGCATGGACTGGTTGGCCAAAAGGGTCTGTTTCAATGCTGTAGGACTCTATGACGTTGATGGTTAATGGAGCCCAGTCTCCCTTGTGTGCAGCTCATTTATAACTTGATGCTTTTACTCTTAACGAGTAGTAAGTACTTGGTTATGTGCTCAAGTAGCAGTGTGCAGGGGTGTAATAATGTGATCAGATGTTAAAGATTTTAACCTCCCAGTCTTTTATAAGCAAAAAGTGTCAATATTGCCAAGTGCCTTGAGCTCTTAAAACCAGTGCGAGATAGCTGGAGCAAGGTTTAAAGTGCTGCAGGGAGCAGTTATCACTGGACTAGGGTTGAGCAGCCTCTTTGGATCAGATCCTGCACGAATCATTAGGTTCAGATAATAAAACAGAGGGGAAATAAAAAGCAACACACACTGTGTCAGCTAGGAAATGGTTAGCAATGGCCAACAGCTCGACTTCCATCTCTCCCCATTCCCAGCCCGAGCCTTTCGGTTCTGAAGTCATCTCATTCCTTGCCTAAGCGATTTTGACAACGTTCGCTTGTGGGGTGGGGGGAGTAAAGAGTGGGAGGGAGGGAGTGGGTGCTTGAATATGTCAGTTTGAACGGGAGGGAGTGACCGAGGTTGGGGTAGAGTGGGGAGTGGTGGCAATGGGGGTTGGGAGGGGAGGGGATGCTGGGGAAGTAGGGGAGGGTTGGGTGAGATGGTGCTTGTGGAAAATGGTCCATGGTGGGGGGGGGTTGAGGCGGGGGGAGGAGTTGGGGGGAAGGGTGGCCATGGAATTATCAGCCTGAACCTTACCTCATTCCACATTCTCTCACACATTGGGCCACAGCATCCCTCCCTCACCCTCTCCCTCCTACTCTCCTTCTTTCCCTCTTTCCTTCATTCCCTTCCTCTCCTCCTCTCATCTTTTCTCCCTCCGTCTCTGAATCTAATGATAGTATTTCCTATCACTGGATGTTTTGAGACCAATTGACACAGTAATTAAATCCAGCTCCTCCCCAGGGATTGAGAGACTGTTAGGTGATTTCATTGAGACAATAAGAGATTCTGAAGTTGTTTGACAGGGTAATTGCTGAGAGGACATTCCCCATCATGGGAGTCTAGGACCAGAGGGCAGCATCTCAGAGTACAGGGGTGTCAATTTCAGACAGAGATGAGGAGGAATCTCTTCTCTGAGAGAGTTGAGAGTCTTTGAAACTTTTTGCCACAGAGAGCTCTGGGGGCGAACTCCTTGTGTATATTTAAGGCTGAGATAGATTTTCCATCAGTCAGGGAATCAAGGATTATTGGGACAGGGCAGGAAAATGGACGTGACAAGTGTTGGATCAACCATGATCCTATTGAATGGTGGAGCAGGCTTGAGGGGCTGAATGGCCTTCTCCTGTTCCTGTTTCTTACGGTCTTAGGACATTTCTTAGGATATTCAGGTATAAGGAACAACTGAGGTATAAGGAGTTGTGAACACAATGAAATGCAGTGGTCAATTTGGCCAGTGCAAGTCCCAGTTCAGAGCAGCCGGCTGTTGCCCCCAATTAAGGAATGACCGGTTTGCTGAGGTTCACTGGTTTGATTGTGAGGAAGGAAAATCACCTGGAGAGCTGAGGAATATTGCCATGACAACCTTCCCATCCACCAGAACAACACTCTGACAATAAAGCACAGACACAATACCCACGCCAATCTGAAATCTGCGATAAATCGTATAGAATCATAGTGATGTACAGCTCAGATTCACACCTTTCGGTCCAACTCGTCCATGCCGACCAGATATCCTAAATTAATCTAGTCCCATTTGCCAGCACTTGGCCCGTCTCCCTCTAAACCCTTCCTATTCATATACCCACCCAGATGCCTTTTAAATGTTGTAATTGTACCAGCCTCCACCACTTCCTCTGGCAGCTCATTCCATACAACACACCACCTTTTTGGGTGAAAACATTACCCCTTATATCCCTTTTAAATCTTTCCCCTCTCACCCTAAACCTTTGCCCTTTAGTTCTGGACTCCCCCCATCCCAGGGAAAAGACCTTGTCTATGTTCAGCATCGGTCGGTGTGCTGTGTCCACTTCCAGGGTATCTGCACTTCAAGGTGGAGAAGGGACAGAGGAGTTTTATGAAAACAGTGCTGAGGGATTCCTGCGACATGGAGAAAATGGGTTGTTGAGCTTCTAGCAGGAAAGTTTAATCGGAAGTTAACAGAGGCATTCAAAGTGATGAAAGTTTTGATAGGATCGATGTTCCCACTGGAGTAGTGTTTGTAATCAGAGAACACAGATTTATGATAACTGAGACAAGAACCAGAGCGGAGAGGGGGAGAATTTCCTTCCATGCAGCAAGTTGTTGGATTCCGAAATGTATTACCTGATAAGCAGATTTAATAATAGTTACCAAAGGGAATTAGAACTGTACGTGTAAAGGGAAGATTCTCCAGGATAGGTGGCAAAGAGCTGGACTAACTGGACAGCTCTTTCAGAGACTGACAATCAGGAAGGGTTACCTGACCTCCTTGTGAACTCCAATTACAAGCTGAATGTTGCAATGAGGATTAAACACATTGTTTTCTAAATCAGGAGGAGACAATGCGATCAGCTGAGCGAGCCAGAGCTCTCCAAATCAGCTTGTGACATTCATGTCCATCAAGTGAGATATTAATGGAAATTAAATGCCAGCCATTCTTCCCATTGAAGGTTGATTTGAATCATGGGCAGCTCCAACTCAGAACAACACCAATCAGCCAACATGCTGCTCCCTTGTCCATGCTTTCTCCCTGCACCTGTTAACATTCCTCGTCTTCAAATGACCAGTCAAACTCCCTTTCCAAAATAATTTCTTCACCCGGTTGCAACAACAGTAGACTCATACAGCATGGAAACAGACCCTCCAGTCCAATCAGTCCACACCGACCATTAAGTACATCAACAACTGTCTGAGGTACAGAATTTCAGACCCTCTGGGGTGGGAGGGGGGGGGCGGGTGGTATAAGGAACTCCTTCAAACTCAGATTTGACCTTTGTGCTCAATCCCTTGGCCCCCATGACTTGATCTCCTTCCCTCAGACAACTTCGAGCACCCCAGACCACTGGAACTCAATGCAATGATTCAATCTCCCCTCCTCTTGTCTGACAAAGGTCAACATTTTGGGAACGGCAGCTCCTGCTCATTCCAAATCCAGCGGGAAGACCACCTTTAGCCAGGGAGGAATCAGGAATGGATCTTGTTCTTGATTGCTGCCAACTTAATGTAAAGATATAGATGAATCTTCAGACTGTATGTTTGAATAATGGCATACAGGCATCCCCCCACTTTTCAAACGTTAGCTTCACGCAATTTCGCTTTTACAAAAAACCTACATTAGTACCTGTTTTTGCAAATTTGAGGAGGATTTTCACTTTTATGAAGAATGGCAATACTTTTACCCCATATAAATCATGCACTTTTGCTTTACGCCATTTTTGGCTTATGAACGGTTCCCTGGGAACGCTCTACTTTCAGATAGTGGAGGTTGCCTGTTCATTAAAACTAGGCTCCCACTACCTGCTGTCAGGAGCCATAGTCTTATTACACACCTCCAATTTAGTTGCTAATTTACCTTCTGGTATCTGGAAGCTGATATTTCACCTCGTGGACAATTGCTCAGCCCGCCCCACTCCACCTCGCAGCCCATCCACCTCCCACGCATCTTCATTCTTTCTCCAAGAAGCTTCACTGGATTCCCACCAACCTTCCTCATTCTCTTTATCGCTAGTTGCTTTAAATATGTGGTCACACGCTTTCGGTTTTGAAGCTGTTGGAAACTTTCATAGAATCACAGGTCAGTTGCAGGACAGAAGGAGGCCATTCAGCCCATCATATCCTTGCTTCTGCCCCTCCTTTACTTGTAGGCCCGCAAATCTTTTCTCTTCAAATAATGTTCTGAGGGACTTGAAGAGTGGATTCTAGGAGATTGTTTCCTCTACTTTGGGGGTTTTGGGGGGCTATTAAAACTGGGCAATACTGTTTAAAAATCAGAGGTGCCCCTTTTACAGCAGAAGTGAGGAGATTTTATTTCTCTCAGAGGTTCGTTCGTCAGTGGAGTTTCCATTGCTTGAAAACACTGGAGATTCTTATCTTCAAATCCCTGCACGGAATCCCTCCTTTATAATTTTCTCCAGCCGTAGCACTCCACCTCAGGGCTTTAGGAATTAAAATATGAATCTTTGTGCAAGTGTCCTCTCTCTAACCTTCAAATCAACACAGGCACATCAGTCAATGTAGTCCTGCTAATGGGGACTGTCCCCTTTAAAATAGGGTGCTTTTCCATCCTTCAACAAATTTTCCTCAAAGCCGTTGCCTTGGCCTAACTTGCAGTGACTGCTCCAAACCTCACTCCTACATCTGTTGCTACTCAGCAAAAGGCATTGTGTCATGGATCATATGAATTGTATGACATAAATCCAAGCTGTCATTGTTTGTATGATTAAAAACCCTTCAAGTAGCTGTAATAAAACCTTGCAAACCAACTATTTTTACCTACAGCTTATAACGAGCCATAGTCCAAGCATAAACTCGGCTGAAAACTATTTCGCATTCATCAAGATACAATTGCAGGGGGACATTTATTGCTGACATCAATTCTTGTGCATGTATGTAATAAACAGTTTCTGGCAGCCAGTCTTCCTGTTTGAGAGAGAACCAGAGGAATAACATTTTTGTTATGCAATCCTACTCCAACTGGCACGTTCTCACCAGTCCCTAGAAGGAACTGTATGTGCCACCTGTGCCCCAGTGACTGGGAGACTTTATAAAAATAAGGATGCTGAATTGATACCTTGTGTTTCATACCCTTTCTCCGTCCCCCCATTTTAATATTACCTTTTTCTTTTTAGACCCCTCAGTCAAGTCATACACAGTCCTATGGTCAGTACATTAGTCAGGGCAACTGTTCCCCAGTCTTCTAACAGTGCTGTGAACCAGCTTTGATAAGATATGCCAGGTTCCTACTTTGGCCTTTTGCAGCCTTCCTTATAGAAGGGTGATTAATACCTTGAGTGTGAGTTTAAAGATTTCTATTTTGTATTTGTTCATAGAATCACGGAATCCGTAGTGTGGAAACAGGCCATTCGGCCCAATGACGCTACACTGAGCCTCTGAAGAGCATCCCATCCAATCCCAACCCCCTACCCTATCTCAGTTACCCTGCGCTTCCCACGGCTAATCTACCTAACCTCCACATCCCTGAACACTATGGGCAATGTAGCATCTTTGGACTGTGGGAAGAAACCGGAGCACTCGGAGGAAACCCAGGCAGACACGGGGAGAACGTGCAAACTCCATACAGACAGTTGCTCGAGGGTGGAATTTGTTAGTACAGTGTTAGAATGAGGGCAGTCAACGAACTGCCAGAGGAGGTTGTAGAGCTGCTTTTTAAAGGCATCTGGATAGGGACATGGATAGGAAGGCTTTCGAGGGAAATGGGCCAAATGCTGGCAAATGGGACTAGTTCAGTTTAAAATATCTGGTCAGCATGGACCAAAGGGTCTGTTTCTGTGCTGTATGATTCAATAACTCTATTAATTCCAGTCAAAACTGCGATCTTTGAGATATCTTTTGGATCCAGTGCTTCTGGACGAGGGTACAAGAGTGCTCTGCTTCTTGTTGCTTTACCGTTAATGGAAACAGGAATTGCAGCAGGTTGTGAGGTCCATTGAGCCTGCTCCATTATTTTTCGACAATGTCTACCATCGGGGAGAAGGTACAGAAGCCTGAACACATGCACTAGTCGGTTTCACAACAGTTTCTACCCAACTGTTGTTAGAGTACTGAATGGACTCACAAACTCTTAACATTCACCTGTACCTGTGTTTTTGTTTTTGCCACTGATTATCTATTATTTACTATCTATTCTACTTAACTCTGTGATCTGCCTGTATTTCTCACAAGACAAAGCTTTTCACTGTGCCTTGGTACACGTGACAATAAATTTAATTCAATCCATTCTGAACTTGTGCAATGATACAGCATTTTGATTGCCTCTCTCTCTCTCTCTACCACAAGAACTGCAGTGGGTCAGAGAGATAGCTCACTTTCACTGTCTCTATGACAATTAGCAACAGGCAATAAGTGCTGGCCTAGCCAATAATTCCCATACGTCATGTATAAATCAAAGAAATTCCACTTTCCCACTGTATTACCAGATCACTTTACTGTCTATCCATCTCTGTTTTAAATATACTTAATAAATGAGTATCCTCAACATTTCAATCATACATCCCATGCCCATCCATACCCAATGTATCCTCTGTCACCATTCACCCAGTATCTACTATGTCCAGTTCCCATTAGCAATGCAACAGCAATGCGAACATGTGAAAAAAATATTGAACCTGGAATAATCTAATAATATTCTCATTCAAACCGCTTGGAGTATAAATATCCTTTTTGGCGATATTGTAAAAACAAAAGACTTGAATCCCTAGACAAAACACTCAATCTCTCAGCTATGCATAAAAAAAGTAAATAAATAACTACTCGTTCAGGAGACTCATCAAAGAGATTATTGCAACCTCTTAAATATGTCAATCAATCCAATGTGCAGCTTCATCAAGAGAGCTGAGTGTTCCATTGCATTTTGGAACTCAGCCAAGCATTCATAGCCACTGCCGCTTTCAAAGCATTAACTTTCAGCCCTAGGCCACTGCAACTGAAAGAATAGATGGTATCTTCCTCATTTCAAAGCCACTTGCCAAGCAATCAATGGAGAACAGCAGATGGTTAGATGTTTTACTGAAAAATTCAACACTGGGGCTCTTTTTAAAGTAAAGGATACTTGGACACTTCATTCTCAGCATAAAACATGGGGAAAAGTTTGTCAACAAGTTTTTCTATGGTTTTGACTGTATTAGGAAATTTTCACTATTTGGAAAAGTACTTTAATGCATGGCAATGTGAAAATAATGCTGGTCGTGGTAAACTTAACTCTGCAGGAAAAAGAGCTCAATAATCAATCACAGCACGAAAGAAGTCATATCTACATTATGATACAATATCTTATAGTAATATTTGAAGATGTTAAGACTTTTGACAACATCCTGTCAGAATGTTCCTGATCGGTCAACAGTCTTCCCCAATTGCTATGTGTTTTCAAAGGCGTTGTGTTCTTTTTTGGGCTTCCAGACCCCATCGTCAAAGAAAAGAGAAACTGCCGCTGTACGATGCACACCGAACACGACACCATCATGGGGAAGGAAAGTCAAATTGCCTATGATTTTCACAAAAGCACCAGCCTCAGGAGAGATGATCTGTGTTTTGTAAGCAAAGTCTTAGTGACCCAGATGAGAAAAATAGCGATTCAGAAATAGAGGAAAGATGTTTATGGAGCCAAAAAGGATATTTGCACTCCAAAAGGAAATATATCATCACTGCTTCAGTGTCACTGTGTTCTGGAACTGACTCCCTAAAGACATTATGAGGCTACCAACAGCACACAGACTTCAGTGGTTTGAGAAGGTAGGACACAGACAACTTCCCACAGACAACTAGGGATGGGCAATAAAGGTTGGGCTATGTATAAAATAATCACAATTTTCCAAACACAATTTATATCCTCCTTGGGAGAGGGGCTTAGTTAGTTTGGTTGGCTGCTTTGCGATTCTGGGTGATGTCAACAGCTTGGGTTCAGATTCTGCACTAGCTGATGTTACCATAAAAGACCCTCTTTCTCAACCTCTCCCCTCACCTGAGGCATTGTGACCCTCAGGTTTAACTACCACCAGTTGTCTCTCCCTGTGGTCTGGTAGGACTATGGAGACTTTACTTTATTTCATTGGGAGGCAACTCTCTGCCCATATATATTCAGGGTGCAGTGAATTGAATTGAATTGAATTGAATTGGATTGATTGTCACGTGTACCGAGGCACAGTGAAAAGCTTTGTTTTGAGAGCAATATAGGCAGATCACAAGTTTAAGTAGCATGTACAGTAGATAATAGGTAAACAGCAGCAAAAAACAAAACACAGGTACAGGTGAATGTTAAGAGCTTGTGAATCCATTCAGTGTTCTAACAACAGTAGGGTGGAAACTGTTACGAAACCGGCTGTTGTGTGTGTTCAGACTTCTGTACCTTCTCCCCGATGGTAGAGGTTGTAGAAAAACGGGTGGGATTGATCTTTGAGAATGCTGGCGCCTTTCCTTGACCGTGGGCCTGGTAGATGGATTCCATAGATGGGAGGTTGGCCTTTGTGATTGTCCGGGTTGAGTTCACCACGCTCTGTAACCATCTCTGATCTTGAATGGTATAGTTGCCATACCAGGTAGTGATACATTCAGACAGAATGTTCTTGATGGTGCACGTATAAAAGTTGGCGAGGATATTCGCCGTCATGCCAAATTTGCTCAGCTGCCCGAGGGACAAGAAACATTGTTGGGCCTTTGTAACCAGTATATCCACATGAAGAGTCCAAAAATGCTTGTTGTGGATGACCACTCCCAGGAGTTTGACACACTCCACTCGATCCACCTCTGTGCTGTTATTGTGTAGGGGGGCATGAGTAACATCCCACCAAAAGTCAATAATGAGTTCCTTGATTTTTCTGGCATTGAGAACTGGCTTGTTCTCAGTGCACCATTTTTCCAGGTCTTCCACCTCCCGTCTGTAGTCTGTTTCATTGCCATCTGAGATTCAACCAACTATGGTGGTGTCATCAGTGAACTTGTAAATGGGATTAGTCTGGTATTTGGTGATGCAGTCTACAGTGAGTACAGTAGGGGGCTAAGTACGCAACCCTGGGGGGCTCCAGTGTTGAGTGTTAGTGAGAATGAAATATTGTCCCCAAACTTCACTGATTATGGCCTGTGGGTCAGGAAACTTGAGGATCCAGTTGCAGAGAGTGGGGGCCTAGTCTGAGGTCACTAAATTTAGTAATCAGTCTTGAGGGGATAATAGTGTTGAAGGCTGAACTGTAGTCAATGAGTAGGATTCTTACGTAGCTGTTGTTGTTGTCAAGATGTTTCAGGGAGGAGTGAAGGGCCAGTGATATGACATCTGACATGCATGTGTTGGTCCAATAGGTAAATTGGAGTGGGTCAAGATTAGTGGGGAAGCTGGAGTTGATTAATGCCATGACTAGCCTTTCAAAGCACTTCATGCCACCAAAGTTAGGGCCACTGGGCGGGAGTCATTGAGACACGCTGCATGAGCCTTCTTAGGCACAGGGATGATGTTAGCCCTCTTGGAACAGGCAGGGACAGTGAGAAAAATCACACAACACCAGGTTATAGTCCAAAAGGTTTAATTGGAAGCACTAGCGTTCGGAGTGCAGTTCCTTCATCGGGTGGTTGTTGAACCACCTGATGAAGGAGCGGCGCTCCGAAAGCTAGTACTTCCAATTAAACCTTTTGGACTATAACCTGGTATTGCGTGATTTTGGACTTTGTACACCCCAGTCCAACACTGGCATCTCCACATCATGGCAGGGACAGTGGCCTGCTACAGGGATAGGTTGAAGATATCTGAGAAGACCTCTGCCAGTGATGAGGTGATGCTAAATTAATCAGTAAAATCAGCAAAATTGATACGAGGAAGACCGTCTTCCTGCACTGAGTGTTTAAGACCTGGAATGGATCGTCAGATCGAGTGGTGATGATAGGTTCAACTGAAGCCTTCAAAAGGGAATAATTTTCAAAAGAAGAACGTATAAAGTTGCAGGGAGAAAGCAGGGGGGGTGGCATTAAGAGAGACACTTATTTGAAGAGCTGGATCAGTGATGATGGGCTGAATAGTATTCGTCAGTGCTGCAACATTGCTGTGATTGTTTGCAAACATGGATTTTGAAAAAGGTTGACAGTAAGAGAATGGAATGCTTAATGAAGGTTTTTGAAATTCTGGGAAAGACAATATGTGCTGATAAGTCCTGATTTTGTTCGACTGGGAAGGGTGTGAGCAACAGATTATTTGAAACTAGAGCAGAATATTAGAAACAGTGACCAAATAAGGAACAGGAGTTTGGAAATTCAACTGTCCGCATGCAGATTTGTTCAGGCTGAACTAGAGCTTGAATTACAAGTTGATGTTTTATTTGGTTAAATAACTGGCAATTGTGAAACCCACATCCTTTTACTCGAAGAGAAAAGCTATTGTATTCATTTCAGTAATGGACAGCTTTCAGTTTGCAAAAGAATTGCTTCCAAAAGTAGCTCTTGGAATCCAGCCTCATTCCAACTTATTTTCCTGAACGTTTACATGACTGTTACAATGCACGCTCCCCCAAAACACACAGAGATCATCTTAAAATAATTTCTGGAAACTGTGTGGAGTTTGAGAAAGGCTGAGATAGACAGATTTTTAAGCTTTAAGGGAGCTCTGAGCTTTGCTTAATAGGTACGAGAGTGGTGTTGAGGATTGTCAGATTAGCCATGATCTCAGTGAATGATGGGGCAGATTCGATGGGCTGAATGGCCTACCTCTGCTTCCATGTCTTATGATCTTTTTGAAAGGAAGACAGATTTTCTTTTGAAGTGCATACATCTGCAGATGGGTTTGAGGAATTTGCTGAAGAACACTTACACGTTTCCAATAATAACTGTGATGAATATCAAGGTCATCATGATCAAGCAGATAGACTCCACAAAATATTTAAATCCTAAGCCAACATCACTGAAATAAAACAAAGAACTGTTGATTCTGAAGATCTGAAACAAAGCCAGAAATTGCTGGACAAACTCAATGGGGCTGGCAGTATCTGTAAGAGAAAGCAGAGTTAACATTTTGAGTCCATTTACTCTTCTTCAGCATTCACGTTCTGGACCCAAACTGGACCCAAATTGCTGGAGAAACCCATCTGTTTTCTCTCCACAGATGCTGCCAGACCTGATGGGTTTCTCCAGCAATTTCTATTTTTGTTTCAACAACGCTAAAATCTAGTCATGGTATGTTCTCATGGGCAACTAGGGATGGGCAAAAATATTGGTCTGCGTATAAAATAATCTGCAATTTTCCCAACGCAATTCATATCCCGATTGGGAGAGGAACTTGTGGGAGCTGGCTGTGGGTATATTGGTTGTTGCGTCCTCTAAGTTACACTGATGATCACACAATTGCATTCATTGTCAAACTCACTGGACATCCATGTAAAGCATGAAATGCAATGTTTAAATATTACACTTTTGGTATTCATTTGAAGACTATCATGCTGTTTGGGGCTATCATTGTAGCCTAGTCCTTTACACTGATTTCTGTATTTTTACCCCCATTTTAAATCAAATGTGGTTGAATGAGACTGGGTGGATTTAATCTCCTTCTCCAGTCTATGTACATATGTACATACGTTCTCTCACATGTACTTTTTTAAAACATGTATGTACATGTGAGAGAATGCAGCATTTTTAAAAAAAACTGTTTACAGTGTTATGGACCAGACCAACCCCTCAAAATATATTAAGAAGATAGCCAAGACCCTAAACTTTTTGTTATTTTAAAGGCAACTGCAAGGTATTACATTCTGGATGTAAATTGATTGGTCAAATTACTGGTCTTGAATCAAAGCACACTTTATTCATACACTGGTTAAAATACAACAAAAGAAAGAACGAAGTGGAATAACAATTCTATTGGAAAACCTAACAGAATAACAGATTATTAAACTGCTAAACAGTAACAATATAGTAGGTTCTCATAAACACACTTTTGGCAAAGACAAATTCAGTAAAATGGATTGTCTCATATGCAATTCCAGCATCAGGAAGAGAACCCCCAGCTTTCAGCTGTAACAGAGAGAGGAAAAACAGCTTCCACATCCAGCTTCAAGACCCCAGCTACTGCTACTGAGAAACTAAATCTAAACATCCTGGTCTATGGGAGCTTGACCCCACCCATTCAGGCTGCTTCTATTGTTTATTTTATTGAATCCAAAGAGATTGCTCTGCACCTCTGTCATTTAAAAAAAGGGACAAAATACACCCCTTAAAGCCACAGTATCGTTAGAACAGGAAGTGGGCTTCTCTGACTAGGCCAGCATTTATTGCCTGTTCCGAACTGCCCAGAGCACGGTTAAGAGTCAACTGCACGGCTGTGGGTCTGGAGTCACGTGTATGCTTGACCAGGTTAGGGCAACAGTTTACTTCCCTGAAGGACATGAGTGAACCAGATGGTTTTGTTTTATCACAGTGGTTACATGTCCACCCCCGATTCCAGATATTTCATGATTTCAGGTTTTGACATCAATAGTAGAGGGAATCAAACTCATGCCCCTGGAACAATTGTCTGGGGTTTTGGATTGCTGCTGTCGTAACATTACCACAGATCCACCGCCTGTTTGATAATTGTAGAAATTTGGGAGTGAATAGAGAGACGGAAAGAGCATAAGCATGACCTTTGAGGTCGGGAAGCAGTCTGAGAATTATAACTTTTCTGCTCGCTGCCAGAAGTTATATTTGCAACACTCATATTTAATTCGGCACATTTTCAACAACAAACACTAAGCCGTTTTTGCAATAATAGATCATCAGATGTCACCGGATGGGAAAAATTATTTCGAAATACAAAAGAATTTCTTTCCTGAGTGTAAACAGGGGAAGGAGCCTTCAATAACATTGATCTAAGGGAAAAATAAACTTAATGATCATTGGCAGACTCCAAAAATTGGAAGACTGACCTAAATAACTTGCCAACAATCAGAGCTTTCTGGAGGAGTATCCACCCCCACAGCTTCATGAAGGGAATAAATCTAGTGCCTTCAACGCTCTATCTCCCACTGGCTTTTATAGTCTGTGATTTGCTTCCTGTTAGAGGAGTGAAGGCAATATTGGACACATCCTCAGCTTGGGTTCATTGACCAGGAGTTACCCATCCTCATGGTGGTCCCTGATGATGGTGAGCATGTGAGGATGTAGGGAATTTCCAGAAACAACTAGACTTCAGTGGAATTCTCCGCAGATGGTTCCAGCCCAAGTTTAGCATCGATCCATGCTTCCATGGCTCAGATATCCAGAATTATTAAAGCAAACAAATCAAAGAGTCAAGGAGACTAGAGATGGAGGAAAGAGAGTGTATACTGGTTGGGGAAAGGTTGGAGTGGCGGGGAGAGGAGGTGAGGACGTAGTGAAAATAATTATAATAATGTAATGTCTAGGCAGCGAATACTTGCACAAGCTCAGTCAGAATAACAATACTACAGGAGACTCGCCTCAGTATTTTCTCAATAAGTCTTATTTACCCTTCCTCTAATGTTCCCTTTGCTTTGATTGTGCATAGTCTGTTGTGTGTACGGCAAAGTCCCCTTAAGATTGCTGCATTTCTTGGATGGAGAGCATTGCGTGTGTTCCACATTACTGCAGGGCTGTGCACTCATGCAACTCAGAGAAAGAATTAACCCTGACTGAACAAATGTTTCCAAAAAACTGGTCTCCAGTGCACGTGGCCCTATTCAGATTGGCAATGGAGGGGCTTTACTGGTTTGCACATTCCAGTGTTCTTGCTGTTTGACAAGAAGGCTGTAGTTACTCCAGACACATGGGGGTAACAATAAAGGCTGACCTTTCAGTGCATTGAGGATGCGTCATGACAATATGAGATTCACATGATTAAGCAGCAAGAGGTGGAAGGGAGAAGAAGCTCAAACTGAGTGTGATGGAAACGTCTAGATAGATTGAGGAATCATCAACAAAAAGCTTTACAGATTGTTCCATGAACTCAACTAGCAATACTTTGGGAGGGTAAATAGAGTTAGACCCCAAACACACACCAAAACTAAATCTCGTCAGAATCTTAAGTGTTTCAATAAGATCATCACTCATTCTTCTAAAACTCCAATGACAATTGGGCCAACTTTTTCTCATAAAACAACTCTTTCATCCCTGGAACCTCCCAATGAACCCCTGACTCAATTATATCCCTCACTGATTGAGTTACATCCCCCATTGATTCAATTATATCCCTCATTGATAAAGGCGAGCAAAACTCCAGCCCCTTGCAATAATGATCTTGTGGCAATGGTACTTCTTCCATGGGACCATATAGATTACTGAAGCAGAACCCTTTTTGTTTCATTATTCATGAGATGTGGGCTTCACTGGCTCGGCCAGTATTTATTGCCCACCCCTAGTTGTCCCCTTGAGAAGGTGGTGATGAGCTGCCTTCTTGAACCACTGCAGTCTATATGCTGTAGGTAGACCCACAGTGCCCTTAGGGAGGCAACTCCAGGATTTTGATGTAGTGACAGTGAAGAAAGAGTGCTATATTTCAAAGTCAGGATAGTGAGTGGCTTGGATGGGAAGTTATAGGTGTTCCCATGAATGTATTGCCCTTGTCCTTTTTGATGGAAGTGGGTCATAGGTTTGAATGGTTCTAATGGAAGAGCCTTGGTGAGATGCTGCAGTCCCTCTTGTGGATGGTATATAGCGCCACAATTGAGCACCAGTGATGGAGGGAGTGAATGCTGAAGATGGTGGGTGGCATGCTCGTCAGGTTGGCTCCTCTGTCCTTGATGGTGTCAGGCTTCTTGAGTGTTATTGGAGCTGCACCCATTCAGGCAGATAGACTGAATTCGATCACACTCCTGACTTGTACCTTGTAGATGGTGGGCAGGCTTTGGGAAGACAGGAAGGCTGCAAGATTCCCAACCTTCGATCCATCCTTGTGGCCACTGAATCTATGTAGTTGATCTGGTTGTATTTCCAGCTATGATGTTGATAGTGGAGGATTCATTAACGGTAATGCCTTTGAATATGTAGGGGCACTAGTTAGATTGTTGCCATTGGAATAATCGTTGCCTGCCACTTGTGTGACATGAAATTCATCAAAGATCCCCCAAAGAGCACCTTCCAAACCCACAACCACTTTCATTTAGAAGGACAAGGGCAGCAGATACATTGGAATATCTGCAAGTTCCCCTCCAAGCCACTCACCATCCTCACATGGAAATATCTCACCGTTCCTTCGCTGTCACTGGGTCAGAATCCTGGAATTCCCTCCCTAAGGGCATTGTGGGTCAACCCACAACACAGGGACTTCAGTGGTTCAAGAAGGCAGCTCACCCCCACCTTTGCAAGGGGCAACTATGGACGGACAATAAATGCTGGTCCAGCCAACGATAGTGCCGTTCCACAAATGAATAAATAAATAAAAGTTACTTCCCCCTCTAACTCTATTTTGATTTAGTCCCTACCCTCCCCTTCACTTGTTCTGTCCCGTCAGCATTGTCCAATTGGGCTTTGCTTGTCACTGGGTTCCCTGGCCCTGGTGGTGGATTATTAATAAAATTATTTATACCTGGTGTTTTCACTGTGTCTTGCACCTACTCACACACATACACACACAAACATGGGTGTTGGAAAAAAAGACAAAAGAATAAAATAAAAAAAAGAGGAAACAAAATGTTACTTCTCAGCTCAAGCCTGGAAGTTACCCGAGGATTTCTGCATGTGGTGTAGACATAGGAGCAGAAATGAGCCATGCAGACTGTAGAGTCCACTGTGCCATTTTAGATCTTGGCTGATGATCTAGTGCAATGTCATTTTCCTGTGCAATCCCCATATCACTTAATGTCATTAATAACTAGAACCATAGAACCCCTACAGTGTGGAAACAGGCTATCCAGCCCAACAAGTCCACACCGACTCTCCCATTACTCTACATTTAGCCCTGACTAATGCACCTAACTCCCATATCCCTGAACACTATGGGCAATTTAGCATGGCCGATCCACCCTAACCCTTTGGGCTGTGGAGGAAATCAGAGCACCCAGAGGAAACCCACACAGACACGGGGAGAATGTGCAAACTCCACACAGACAGTTCCCTGAGGCCGGAATCGAACCTGGGTGGCTGGCGCTGTGAGGCAGCAGTGCTAACCACTGTGCCACCGTGCTGCCCAGGTGACAATTTCAGTCTTGGACCTGCTCAATGACGGAGCTTCCACAGACTTCAGTCAAGAATGTCAATGATTCCCCTGCCTCTGAATGAAGAAATTCCTCCTTCGGGATGTGCCTCAGAAATATTTGGCTCTCTCTTGATTGCTTTGCACCTAACACTAAATAATTTGCCAACAGGCACCTGACAATGAAAGATTTTTTAAAAAGTCACAGAGTCATAAAGATATTTAGCACAGAAACATACCCTTTAGTCCTACTCGTCCATGCCGACCAGATATCCCAACCTAATCTAGTCCCATTTGCCAGCACTTGGCCAATATCCCTCCAAACTCTTCCTATTCATATACCGTTTCAGATGCCTTTCAAATGTTATAATTGTACCAGACTCCACCACTTCCTCTGGCAGCTCATTCCATATACGCACCACCCTTTGCATGCAAAACTTGCCCCTTAGGTTCCTTTTAAATCTTTCCCCTCTCATCCTAAACCTATGCCCTCTAGTTCTGGACTCCCCACCCTATGGAAAGGACCTTGTCTACTTACCCTATCCATGCTCCTCTTGATTTTATAAACCTCTATAAGGTCACCCTTCAGCTTCCGAAACTCCAGAAAAAATAGCCCCAGCCTATTCAGCCTCTCCCTAGAGCTCAAATCTTCCAAACCCTGCAATATCCTTATAAATCTTTTCCGAACACTTTCAAGTTTCACAACATCCAATAGGAGGGGGACCACAACTGCACATAATATTGTAAAAGTGGCCTAACCAATGTCCTGTACAGCGGCAACATGACCTCCCAACTCCTATACTCAATGCTCTGACCAATAAAGGAAAGCATACCAAACGCCGCCTTCACTATCCTATCTACCTGTGACTCCACTTTCAAGGAGCAGGAATCACTGGCTAAGACAAGGTTTATGACTCATCTGTAATTTTATGACAACAAAGGTATTGTAGCCATAGTTATACCAAGCCATAAAGCTGCTTTCTCATTCAAGACACAGAGAGAGATGATTGGTTGGCTGTTTAGCCTGAGATGTTGAGGAGGAGAGAACTTCATGGTAACCTCAGCTGGTGTCGGAATTGAGCCCGTGCTGTTGGCATTACTCTGCATTGTGTTACAGACCAGGCCAGACCCCCTAAAAACAATTCAAGAAAGTAGCCCGGGCCCTAACTTTGCTCGTTGCTTTAAGCAGGTGTAACACGAGGAGGGATGCAGCTGGGCAAACCTAGCGGACACCCATTAACCAATTGACAGATGCAACACCTTTGGGCTAGCTCTCCTTTTTAAATCTAGAGGTTATTGAATTTCCCACCGTTGACCCTGAATGAGACTCAAACTTATGCCACTGGGATAAAGTGAGGACTGCAGATGCTCATTTCCTCATTTCCCCTACCCCACCTTACCCCAGATCCTTTCTAACTTGGCACCACACTCTTGACCTGTCCTACATATTCATCTTCCTTCCCACTTATCCATCCCACCCTTCTCTCTGACCCGCCACCATTATGACCACCTCCATCTACTTATGACACTCTCAACAACCTTCCCCACAGCCCCACCCCTATCCCATTTACCCTTCAACCCCCTAGGGCCAAAAGCCTCATTCCTGATGAAGGGCTCATGCTTGAAACTTCAGCTCTCCTGCTCCTAGGATACTGCCTGGCCAGCTGTGCTTTTCCAGCACCACGCTTTTCGGCTTTGAATTTACGCCCCTCTCTACAATGCCCTGGAGCCCTCGACTAACAGCCCAGTGACTTTATCACCACAGCCCGACCTCCCCAAGTCCTGCTGTCTCACCAGCAGGACAATCAGTGTTAAAATGGAGCATCAGTCGGTACAATATTAGAAAAAACAGCAAGTAATTCAACTGGAGAAAGGATGCGATTGGAGTGGGGTTTGTGAAACTGAGCGCTGAAAATATGAGAAGCATTCCAACATTTCAATCCAACTTTTAAACCTGTCCCCTGGGAAAGTGGTGCTGAAGTTAAGTCTGGAAATGCTATTCTATGCAGACAGGGTTTGATTATTCGGAAACAATCTCAAATGGACTATTCTTTAGAATGCTGTCATTGTGCTCAGATGATAAATAATCTCTTTACTCACTAGGTTGATCTAAAAATACTAGTTGTGAGTTCATTTGTTTTGACAATGAACTTTGGTGATAGGTGAAGCTTTTCTCCTTGTGCAGCGCATTATTTATTGGTGTGGAAAGTAATCCAAGCTAAGCAACACATGGCAACTGTCTGGAACACAGATGACATCAGAAGCCTACTGCATCTTGCTCTGAAAAGACTGGGTGAACGCGGAAGTGATTCAATAACCTTATCCGATTTGTCATTTATTTTTCCAGGAATTGTCAAATAGCTAAATAAACAATTGGCTTCAAGTGGAAAACACGCAGTGCATGCAGCAATCTGATTTCTCCTCTGTTTAATCCTTTGGAGATTTGGCTCCACTTTATGGGAGCACCATTAGTCTAGAGGAAATGCTATCTTCGCATCTTGCTGAATCACGAAAGCAAGTTTCATACGGGTTTCAGGAACTTGTTCCAACAAGCTGGGAGACACAGACAATTGTCAGCAATAGGGATGTTTCATTAGGCTCAGCAATCTGCTCTTTTTTTCAACGGACTAAACCCGTCTTAGATCAGTTGGCCCAGTTCAGTTTGGTTTGTTTGGCGTTGGGTTGCATTTCAAGTTCATGAGAATGGGAACAGTGTGTTGCAGCTGGTGCCATGCTTTGAATCAGATGTTATGTTCAGTTTCTCACTGCTGATTAAAATCTGCAGCAATGACTTGAGTATAGGTGGAGGGAAAAGATCAAAGTTAATCGTGTGCTTGGCCCCATGACTGTGGAAACCCAGTTAAACCACTCACTTCAATGACCTTCCTAAACTAATCCATCCTTTATTGCCCATAATTGCAACATTCCATCTGATATCTGCTCTAGCACCAAACCTTGCACATTTTCAAAATGGTTACTGATGTTATGTCAGTTATATTGATGTAGAGCTGCTGGTGTTGGACTGGGGTGGGCAAAGTCAGAAGTCACATGACACCAGGTTACAGTGAATTCACCCGATGAAGGACCAGTGCTTGGAAAGCTTGTGATTACAAGTAAACCTATCGGGCTATAATATGGTGCCTTGTGACTTCTGACTTTTCCAGTTATGTTGTTAAGGTTAAGGATAAACTGATGGAGGGTTTTGATTAGGTATCTTGAGCACATATAATGGGAGGCTGTTAATTCTTGCGCTCACACAAACAAAATATAGTTCAGAGAGGGGCTGAATTTGCTTTCTCTTTCAGCGAAAAGGAGAATACACTCTCTGATACAATTTCTCTCCTCTGGTTCGATTTGTACCCAGGTATCCCTGGAGAGGGAGTTTGAGATGACAATTGGCACCTACTCAATTCCCTAGCACAAATGGTGCAGGACCCTTGAAGACTCTGACATCACTATAGCACAGCTCCTTCTGCATAAGCTCAATTGCGGATCTCAGAGCAAAGGTCTAATTAACCTTTTGCTCTACATTTCCCTCCAATTTCTTTTGCGACATCTCTTTCAAATATTAACATTTAGCAATGAACATTTAACTCTTTATTCCCAACTCCCCTCCCACCCACAAGTTTCATTAATCTTTATAAGCGTTCTCAGTTCTCTTGAAAGGTGTGCAGCAAGCGCACATAGGGGTGGAGTGGGATAACATTTTCTCTGCAGGCAATAACAGTTCTGGAGTTCCATCAGAAATTAGAAATACATCGCTGTCAATGAAGAAATAGACTTCGGGGCCAGAATGTATGAAACAATTCTGTGTAGCACTGCAGCCTGCGATTTAATTTATTGCCCCATCTGTTTCAAAGCTTTCTGCAAAAGGGATCATCCTCATCCTGTAGGTGATGGCCATCATTAACAAGGGTTTGCTTTTGCATGGTAATCTCCTGCAAACGTAGACGAAGAATTTTGTTAAGACTATATTTTTCAAAACGTAAGATCCTGGTCCATTACTTGCATCAGGAAGTTTTCCTCAGCTTTTGAAGCTCTGAATAGATCTGTGAAGGCCATCTCTTTCTCCCATTGATGTATCCCTTTATTGTGCCAGCTACGAGGGAACATTGGCTGGCTTTGTCGAAGATTTCTAGGAATCTGCTGTAAGTTTTTCTTCTTCAGTTTCCAAGGCTTGATTTCATTGTGTCACTGCTGATAACTGGAATTTTCAGCCATCAGTCTTTTTGAAGACTCTTACAATGCTTGATTAACTTTGATCGGTTAAAACTCTTTTAATGCTCGGCCTAAGTTTCACCAAAGTTTGATAGCTTGGTTCACTCTCGCTTTACTGAGAGCAGGTTTGGGTCTGTTAACAGATTTCTGATGGGGTTGAGGTGGAGACTTTTCTTGATTTAGAGAAGCCGATATTGGACGGGGGTGCGCAAAGTTAAAAATCACACACAACACCAGGTTATAGTCCAGGTGTTGGACCTATAACCTGGTGTTGTGTGACTTTTAACTTAGACTTTTCTGGGATTTCTTGGTAGATTTGACAATTTTCAGACACTGAATATGGGCATTGCCCTAGCATTGCAGCTGTAAGATTGCAGGAAAAGCAAAACCACTTCAAGATGGTTTTCTGTTGAAATCTTGTGTAAAGCTTTGTCCTTAAAATCGTTAGAAGATAACACTTTTGAAAAAAGGTGACGTTTACTGGCACCCTGGCCTCTTCTAGCTATTTCTGAACATGACTACATAATAATCACTGATGACAATAACAAAATGATTCTCAATTATTTTTCTTTTTGATTTTAGGATTACATTAGATAAGGTGATCAAATACCTGGTTAACGGGGTATGTTTATAGAATGTCTTATAGGAGAATGCCTTATTCTCAACAACCACCTGGTGAAGGAGCGGTGCTCCGAAAGCTAGTGCTTCCAATTAAACCTGTTGGAGTATAATCTGGTGTTGTGTGCTTTTTAACTTTGGCCACCCCAGTCCAACACCGGCACCTCCAAGTCATTACAGGAAAAGAGATTCTTCTGCTATTAACACCTATTGTGGATTTATTGTTTGCTTTCTCTCCACAACCATTACCACTTTCTTTGCCTTTTGCACCAAGGCCTTCAGCCAGAAACATTCTCCTGGAATTTCCTTCCATCCCACCTGCTCCTTTCCCCTTTCTCAATAGCATAAATCCCAACACTTTTCCAGTTCCGAAGAAGGGTCACTCAAAAGGTTAACTCTGTTCCTCTCCACAGAAATTGCCAGCCCTGCTGCGTTTCTCCAGCACTTTCTGGTTTTATTATCCTGAACATTAGAATCATAGAGTCTGAAAAAGGACATTTGGCCCAACAAGTCCACACTGACCCTCCAAAGAGTATCCCATTCAGATCCATTCCCCAACCCTCTCAGTTTGCATTTCCCCAACTAATGCACTTAACCTTCACATCCCTGAACATTCTGGGGCAATTTCCCATTGGCCAATTCACCTGACCTGCACATCTTTGGAGTGTGGGAGGAAACTGAAGCACCCAGAAGAAACCCACGCAGACACGGGGAGAATGTTAAAATGCCACACAGATAGTCGCCCAAGGCTGGAATCAAACGCGGGTCCCTGGCACTGTGAGGCAGCAGTGCTAACCATTGAGTGAGCATGCCACCCTTAGCCTGGGCATCTGGATTACAGATATTACCGGTTCACTACTTTCTATCAAAGGTGCAACTGCTATGATGGGGAGATACTATAGTCCTCCTAATAGCCAGTGAGAGATAGACGAATAGATATGGAAACATATCATGGACAGATGCAAAAACAACAAGGTTTAATAGTTGATTTTAACTGACCCAAGATTGACTAGGACTCCCTTAGTGCAAGGGCTTAGATTGTGTAAAATTTGTTAGGTTCATCTAAGATGGTTTCGGGAAGCAATATGTGGATAGTTCAGTGAGGGAAAGGTCATACTAGATCTTCTGTTGGGGAATGAGCCTAGCATGGCGATTAATTTTCAGATAGGAAGGATCTTGGGAATAGTGATCATTATTCTGTAAGTTTTAAAACAGCTATGGCAAAGAATAAAACTGGTCCTTGGGTAAAAGTGCTAGATTGGGGTAAGGCTAATAACAGCAGAATTAGGCAGGACCTGGAGAAATTAGTTTGGGGGCAGCTGTTTTAGGATCAATCCATATCACACATTTGGCAGTCTGTTAAAGGCCAGTTGATCAGCGTTCAGGACTATCATGTTCCTGTGAGAATGAAAATAAGGATGGCAAGATTCGGGAACCCTGATTAACCACAATGTGGTCTCCTCTACATTGGGGAAATGAACCATAGACTGGGTGACTGCTTTGCAGAACATCTATGTTCTGTCTCCAAAAAAGACCTTGAGTTTCCAGTTGCCTGCCACTTTAACACCCCACCCTGTTCCCCAGCCAACATTTCTGTCTCAGGTTTGCTGCAGTGCTCCAGTGAAGTTCAGTGCAAGCTGGAAGAGCAACATCTCATTTTCCACTTGGGACCCTGCAGCCTTCTGGACTCAATATCGAGTTCAGTAATTTTAGGGCCTGAACTCCCCCATGTCCTCGCCCTCTACCCAACACACCAGGTCTTGTTATCACATTGTCTGCCATTACACACTATTGTCAACCACTAACAGTCTCCATTAACAGCTATTCGCCCTCCCAGCCAGATCATTATTCGCCTCTTTGTCTATCCAACTGCTCTTCTCTCTCTTTGGTCTCTATCCCCACCTATTGTTTACTCATTACCCACCCGACCTTCTGCATATAAACCGATCGTCAGTTCTGAGGAAGGATCACCTTAATTTCTCTTCACAGATGCTGCCAGACCTGCTGAGCCTTTACAGCAATTTCTGTTTTTGTTTCTGATTTATAGCATCCGCAGCTCTTTCAGGTTTTGTTTCAAAACATTGTTCATTCTCCGCAGCTTGACAATTTTCCAATGTGACTTTGTTGCTTCTCAGACATTCCCCACCGTCCATTTCAAAAATCCAAGCTCCCCCCGTGAAATGCCTTCCTTTCGAGCTGTTCTGCTCTTCCAATAATACTTTAGAAAACAATGTCTTCCACGATCTCCCCCAGAAAGTAGGCTGAAGTCAAACAGAAATTTGACAGCACCAAGTATCAAAACATGGGCCCTCATGCTTTGCCTTCACTGGTCTCTCTGTCTCGCTGTGCAATGTTGATATGCTGCTGCCAAAGAGCAGTTAAACACCTCGCCATGTGTTGAATCTGTGCGCTTTATCCTGTCCTGAAGCTGGAATTGCAGTGCGCATTGCCGAGAAACTATATATTTTTGACCCCCTTCACTCTTTCCCCAGTTTTTTTCATTCGCCTCTGCCTGCAGGAACGGTACATTTGTTCTAGTGCATGGAATGAGTTATTGGGAATTCTGCCTTTAATAACAGATCAAGTCTAAACTGCTCCCATTTAACTAGGGAGGGTCTTTCTGGCTGGAGATACCGTTTTCCACATGTTAAAAAAAAGGGGAGGGAGCTGGCATTGACAGCATTTGTGAATTGCTGTGGAGAGCAGTTTGAATTGGAGTTAAATTATTCTCCTCCCTTGAATCTTTTGCTGCTTCTCTCACTCTCCTTATGCTGGGTTACAGGGCGGTCACAGGCTGCCTCTGCTGGTCTGTCCCACTCAACTGGCTGATGGAACCTCAGCAATTAAGAGCTAAACTCCTGATCAGCAAACTGATCTGACACTTGTTTAACAAGCCCAAGCTGTGCAGTGCTTTTTTTTAACCTGGTTTATTTAAGACTGATTAATACCCGTGTGAAGCGAACACGCAGCGTTTAGCCATGTTGGCACTCATGCAGTCACTCTGCGGTGTGCCAGCTATATATCAGTCAGTGTTAAGTTCAACTCCCCCACCCCCCACAGGGCAAAACATTGGAAGATTCAAATCCCATTCCAACTATTTGAAACAAAGCCATGAGTTTTTAGTGTCACACCTTTCCTGAAGACATGATGGTACAAAGTACAGTCACTGCTGGGAGATAGGAAGCAGGGTTGCCTATTCATGCACAGCAAGATCCCACAAATGTCAAAGCGGTGACGAGCTGATAATCTGTCTCTTTTTAGAAGTGCTGATGAAGGGGATAACTACTGGGCAATGATAAACAGCAGAACTGCCCTCCTCCTTTTTCAAAACAGAGTAATGGAATCTTTCCCCTCCTAAGAGCATCAGCTTATCAGATATTGTGAAAGTTGGCACCTCTAACTGTGCTGCCTGATCACTGAACCAGTGCAGCAAGGGTCAGTTTCAGTGTAAGACTCAATCTCTGAAGTACAGAAGGCTGACACTGCCAAATGAATTAAACTGAGGGAAAACTATACCATTAGAGGCGCTCTTTTAGATCAGACATGAACACAGTCTGTTCGCCATACTTGAAGAAGGGACGTTGTCCCCAGTTTGATTCCAATTCCAATCCCAACCACTCAGGACAGTCACTGGATGATAATTGAGGCTGAGTCACATTGGAATTAGCAGCAGGATAAGGCCATTTGGCCCCTCAAGTTGCAATAGAATCTTGGGTGACTATGGCCCCAACACCATACACCCACTAGTTCCCTTTGCTAGTGAAGAATCTATCTCAGGAGGTGGTGGGGACTGCAGATGCTGGAGAGTCAGAGTTGATAAAGCGTGGCACTGGAAGAGCACAGCAGGTCAGGCAGCATCTGAGGAGCAAGAAAGTCGACATTTCTGCGCATAACCCTTCATCAGAAGAGTTACGCCTGAAACGTCAACTCTCTTGCTCCTCAGATGTTGCCTGACCTCAAGAATCTTTGTAACTCTGCCGTAAAAATATTCAATGTTGCTAACTCCCCCAGTCCCTGGGGAGAGGAGTTCCAAAGCCTCACAATTCTTTGAAAGAAAACATTTCTCCTCACATCCATCTCAGAAAGAAGGGAGCTCCTCTATTTTTAAACTGCAGCCCCTCGGTTCCTGTCTATCCCACTCGAGGAAGCATCCCTTTAGCATCCAGCTTCAAGAGCTTCCCTGTTTCAATAGGTTCACCTCCCATTCTTCTAAACTCCAATGGGTACAGGTCTGGCCTGTCTGACTCTCTTCATAAAACTGCAGCCCTCTCCCAGCTATCAGTCGAATCTCCTCTGAAGTGCTTCTAATGCATTTATATCCTTCATTAAATGAGGAGCCCTAAAATATACACAAAAGTCCAAATGTGGTCTTGAAAATGCCATGTAAAACTGTTCAACATCTCTCCTTTGATATCCCATTCCCCCTGAAATAAAAGGCAGAATTCCTTTTGTTTTAAGGGGCATTCCTTTCCTAAACACAGATGTACTGGCTAGCTTATTATAGAAGCATTGAAGCATAGCAGAGAATTAGGCCATTTGGCCTATCATGTCCGTGCTGGCTCTCTCACTTCACATGCAAATTGGAAGGAACATTGCATACGGTATCTGGTTGACGTTAGCATAGTCCCACTCTCTCCTTGAAGCAGGACAACTGGCAGCAGTTTAACCTGGGGGTCATCACATTTCATCAAGGAACAAGAATGGAAGAGGCAAGACTTCATGCTGGTACAGGAATTGAACCTGCACTGTTGCTATCACAAACCAGCTCTCCAGCCAAGTGAGCTAACCATCCCACTGTGCTGGCCTCATAATAGGGATATCTCAATGTGGAATGGGCCTAGTTGTTGGGTACTGGGGTTAACAGTACGTGACCCAATGGCTGTGGTTAATGGTGGCATGTAACCCATGGCATTAGGGAGTGCATGGAAATACTTGTGACAGGGATGTGCGCTCATCAACCGACCCCAATGGGTGTGCTGGCGAGAATTCAACAGAGGATATCCCTCACGTCATTCGATATTTACTTTGACACTGATCAGCTCACACAAAGCATTCTCTGAGAGTTTTAAGCCTTGTGGATTCTGGACGTTGCTGTTCAAACGTTGTCACCCCTCTCCAAAGTCACCTTTTATCTTCTCGTGCTTGGATCTGATGAATGAGCGTTGACTCAGTACTTTCAGTGAAAGGGGCTTATCTTGGAGAGAAAGCAGTCAGTGCTGATGTGATGGATCAATTCAAAAAATAAGATAAGGATTAAGCAGGCCAAACAGAACAGTGTGTCATATGTAAGTACACAAAGCCTCTGTTTGTTAGGAAAAATAAATTATAGATGAAAATATTTGAGCGTTGCAGTCACAGTTCCTAGCTAAATAAACTAAGTGAGCAATAAACAAATGCTATATCCTGTTTGTCTTAAATCAAACAGAATTTATATTGAGATTATTGATGGTGAGATAGCAGCATGTTTAATGCCTCTGTAATAGGTCCCTGAAATCAATTGCTGTTCTCGGTTAAGTCAGTAGCAACTAAGAATGCAGTTAACTGCAAAGAATCCCACAGCCACTAGTCAAAGCCCATATTTGTTCAATGCCAATCAGCATCAGAAACAAATGGCATGGCATGTGGGATCTTTCTGTGCGCAAATTCACGACTGTGTTTCCTTAATGGCAAATATTGTCAGGTGAATTGGCCATGCTAAATTGTCCGTAGTGTTAGGTAAGGGGTAGATGTAGATGTAGGGGTATGGGTGGGTTACGCTTCGGCGGGGCGGTGTGGACTTGTTGGGCCGAAGGGCCTGTTTCCACACTGTAAAGTAATCTAATATGACCAGGCTTCAAAAGTACTTTGTCGGTTTGTAGGTGCTGGAGAAATGAAAATCCTCCCTTTCCGCAGTGTCGGGTGAGCTGGGGGGGGAGGGTCAGTAGTGGGTATGGTTGAAGTGCTCACTGTTGGGTGAGAAGGCAATGCTGTCTGGAACGTCCTATTCCTTTGGCACCACATTGCCTGCTGGTGGAACCTTTCATACCAACGCTTCTCTCACTACAATCAGTTCTGGACCTGAAATGCGAATGATTTAGGTCACTGGATTCAAAACATTAACTCTGCTTTCTCTCCACAGATGCTGCCAGGCTTGCTGAGTTTCTCCAGCAATTTCTGTTTCTGTTTCTGATTCCCAGCGTCTGCAGTATTTTGGTTTTGGTGTGTTTTGTTTAATTTACTGATAATGTCCATCCCCAAATGTGAGCAAGAGTGGTGTGGGCGTGGCCTCACTTGTAGATCCTCAGACAAAGATGACACAAGTCCTCAGGAATGCAAGATTAGCAATTCTTTGGAGCTCGTCGAATGTTGGAGTTGTACAGAGACATTAGACTTTGGGAATGATGCCATGGCTTTAGAGACGGGAGCTGCGGGGATATTCTTGATAAATCCTGGGGTAGAGGATTCCCGTAATGTGGAGAAGCTGGGCTGACGTCAGGCGCCCTCGTCACAAAGTACCTTGAGACGTTCAGTCACATTGCACACGCTATATAAATGCAATAGTGTCGGTCTCTTTGGCTGTTAGGTGCCTGTTGGCATGGCCCCCAGTGGCGTTGGCAGCTGTTCATCCAGACACTAAACCAAGGAATCAATTCTCTTGTGTGAGAATCAGCGTAAGTGCAAGACAGCAAGTTGACTTGGCTGGGCATCACGTACAGTCCTAGCCCCAATATCTGTAAGCAGCTACTATTCAATCTGTGCTGATAGCAGCAGTTAACCCTCACTGTATTTCCCACTGCAGGGACTGTAAGGTAGTTGTCATGTCCTACTACACCCCCAACTGGGATCCATTAATGCAACAAATCAAGTTGAAAATGGAATTTTCAGGATTGTCTGACTTCATACCACTTTTCCTCATGTTTTCATTTCACTGGGAATTACTGGCTTTCATGATGTTAGACCATTGCTTTTCCCAGCTTTGATTGATGCCATTTTGGGTTGGTCTATTCCATACAGACGACGAATCCATGACCAGATCCTTCCCACCTTGTTGGCTATGATCTTGCTTTTTTTTTATTCACTCTGTGGTACATGGACATTGCTGGCTGGATCAACATTTATTGCCCATCCCTTGAGAACGTGGCATTGAGCTGCCTTCTTGAACCACTGCAGCCCATGTGCTGTAGCTGGACCCACAATGCTCTTAGGGAGGGAATTCCAGGATTTTGATGTAGCGACAGTGAAGGAATGGCGACGTATTTCCAAGTCAGAATGGTGAACGGCTTGGGTGAGAACTTAAGTGGTGGCACTCTCATGTATCTGCTGCCCTTGTCCTTTCTGATGGAAGTGGTTTGTGGGTTAGGAAGGTGCTGTCTGAGGATCTTTGGTGAATTTCTGCAGTGAATCTCGTAGATAGTTCACACTGTTGTTACTGAGCGTTGGTGGTGGAGGGATTGGATGCTTGTGGATGTGGTACCAATCAAGTGGGCTGCTTTGTCCTGGATGGTGTCAAGTATCTTGCACACTGAAAATAAACTATGGCCTGGACTACTCAACCTCAGTGGATTGTCTTTTCACAGAGAATGAGCTCCCAGTGACGCCAAATAGTAGTTGGATAATCCTAAATTCAATTAAGGAGAACCTGTTTAAAAAAGCTAATGGAATGCTTGCATTATATTGAGGTGTACAATACAAGGATTAGATGTTACATTTCAGTGATGTAAATCTTTGGGCAGATTACACCTGGAGTTACTGTGCACATTTCTATTTCTCACACCTGAGGAAGGATTTCTTATTCTTTGATTGTTTACAATCCTGCTCCTTAGATGCTGCCTGACCTGCTGTGCTTTTCCAGCACCACCCTCTTTGACACTGACGCTCCAGCAGCTGCAGTCCTTACTACCTCCTGGGATCACAAGAAGTAAGCATGACCAACAAGGGTTAAAGGTGTGAGGGGCAATGACATAAACTTGGATTGCTTGGCATTTAGAACGTCAAAGGATTATTTGATTAGGACTAAGATAAAGATGGGATCAGATCCAATCAATAGAGAGAAGCTATTTCAGGTGCTAAGGAAATCCAGGAGGAGAGGGAAGAAGGGCTGAAGTCCTGAAGAAGGGCTCATGCCCGAAACGTCGATTCTCCTGCTCGTTGGATGCTGCCTGACCTGCTGCGCTTTTCCAGCAACATATTATCAGCTCTGATCTCCAGCATCTGCAGTCCTCACTTTCTCCTCGGAGAGGGAAAAGCCAAACATTCAAACCGGAAACTTTCTGAACCAAGAAGAATGGTGCAAATTTGGACATCTCTTTGAAAAACAGCAGTTTTTAAAAATTGACCCATGGAATGTGGCTCTTGCTGGCTAGGCCAGTATATATTGCCCATCCCTAATTGCCCAGAGGGCAGTTAAGACTCTACCACATTGTTGCTAAATTGCTTGTCCACTTACAATCTGGCACTGGTGGTCATTGAGAAATGTGAAGCAAGGGTGGGTGGATGGAGTTGGGCTGCAGATCAGCCATTGAATGAAATAGCATTGTAGCTCGAAGGTCTGAATAGCCTTCTCTTTGTTTCCATGTTCCTAGACAGATTATCCATATACATGTATCTTATAAAGGTAAAATTTAAACTAGTGACCTCCATTTCCAAAATCTAGTGTCTAATCACTGGATTATTTGATTTTTCAATTCATTTTTGGGATGTTATGTTGCTGGCAAGGGCAGTGTTTATTACCCCATCCTAGTTGTCCCTTGAGAAGCTTATAGTGAGTCTCTTGCTGGTGGGGTTTAGTGGCTAGCACTACTGCCTCACAGTAGTGGGGACCTGGATTTGATTTCAGCCTGTCTAACAGTTGTAACTTGTTATTCAACAAAATTGTTACTGTAGTGAGGTACAACATAAAGAAAAAAAGAACAAAAGGCTGTATAATTGGCTTTGATGAATGCATGAATCTAGGTTTGGATGATGCAGAAAAATTCACATGAAATGAAAATCAAGAAAATAGATTCCAGCCTCGGCTGACTGTCTGTGTGGAGTTTGCACGTTCTCCCTGTGTCTGCGTGGGCTTCCTCCAGGTCCTCCGGTTTCATCCCACAGTCCAAAGATGTGCAGGTTAGGGTGGATTGGCCATGCCAGGGTTGATCCATAGTGTCCAGGGATGTGCAGGTCAGGTGGATTATCTATGGGAAATGTGGGGTTACAGGAATAGGGTCGGAGGGTCAGAGCAGACTCGATGGGCTGAATGGAACTCCATCTGCACTGCAGGGATTCCATGACTTCCTTCTTGAACCATTGTAGCCTTTGGATGTAAATGTCTGCAAGTTGGAGGGGACCATTAAGGGATCTTGACTTTGTGATGGTGAAGGAACAACAAAATAATTCCAAGCTATGGTGGCGTGCGAATTGAGCCAAGTGTACAGGTGTCAGTGTTTCCATAGAGCTGTTGCCCTACAAGGTGGTGTAGGCTGTGAGTTTGGAAGGGGCTATCACAGGAGCCTTGACAGATTGCTGCAGTCCATCCTGTAGATGGTCCATACTGCTTCCACTTTGGATCAGTGATGGAGAGATGAACATTTAAGGAGAGTTACTGACCAAGCAGACTGTCTTATCCTGGGAGGCATTGAGCTTGTGTATTATTGAAACTGCCCTCATTCTATTATTGAATAGGGTTATTCCAGGTTGAAGAAAGGAATGCTATACTAGTCAACAGTAACAGGATATTACATTCCTAATGGTTAGGCTCCCATCCATCCGCATACTGTGTGCATATTATTCAGAGTACTAACATCTGTCCCATTAGCAGTGTACGTCAGTGTTAATCCAATGAGGTTTCACTGATGGATCCTGTGTTGTGTGAAGTCAGTCAGTGGTCAGTGCTGCACACTGTTATCTGTAACACAGCTGCAAACTACTAAAAACAGAACAATTCCAACCATTCTTTAACAGTTTGAAACGTTCCCTGCACATATTTTCTGGCTTCATGTCGCCACATATTTGTTCAGAAAATACCAAACAAGGACATGACCATGACTGGGCGATGGTGCCTCTTGCCTTCATTCTCTGGTCCATCAGAATAGACTCCTGGTCACAGTCCAATCTCACATGTGTGCTGATGAACTATTCAAGTTGTATTATATAACAAGAAGGTGCTTGTGATTCCAAGGGAATTTGCTGATCTTTGCATGTGGAGACAGTGGGCCATTGGAAACATATCGCCGTAAGAAAAGGAAGGAGAAATAGGCCATTCAATCATCTTGGTTTCAAAAAGGAGTTGAATGTAGCACTTGGGGCTAAAGGGGTCAAAGGATACAGAGAGAAAGAGGGAACAGGAAATCGAGTTGGATGGTCAGTCTTCAGGGAACTTCAAACCAGCATCTACAGAAAAACAACACATACAGATCAAATTTTGAACTGCAGAAGCAATCATCCCAACACCCACAAACGAAGCTGCATCAAAATGTTATTTCAACGAGCCAACACACACTGCAGCACAGAGGAACTACACAGAGCAGAGGAGAATCACCTATACCGTGTACTCAAAAAGAATAGGTACCCAATAGAACATAGAACATAGAACAATACAGCACAGAACAGGCCCTTCGGCCCACGATGTTGTGCCGAACTTCTATCCTAGATTAAGCACCCATCCATGTACCTATCCAAATGCCGCTTAAAGGTCGCCAATGAATCTGACTCTACCACTCCCTCGGGCAGCGCATTCCATGCCCCCACCACTCTCTGGGTAAAGAACCCACCCCTGACATCTCCCCTATACCTTCCACCCTTCACCTTAAATTTATGTCCCCTTGTAACACTCTGTTGTACCCGGGGAAAAAGTTTCTGACTGTCTACTCTATCTATTCCTCTGATCATCTTATAAACCTCTATCAAGTCACCCCTCATCCTTTGCCGTTCCAACGAGAAAAGGCCGAGAACTCTCAACCTATCCTCGTACGACCTACTCTCCATTCCAGGCAACATCCTGGTAAATCTTCTCTGCACCCTCTCCAAAGCTTCCACATCTTTCCTAAAGTGAGGCGACCAGAACTGCACACAGTACTCCAAATGTGGCCTAACCAAAGTCCTGTACAGCTGCAACATCACCTCACGACTCTTGAATTCAATCCCTCTGCTAATGAACGATAATACTCCATAGGCCTTCTTACAAACTCTATCCACCTGAGTGGCAACCTTCAAAGATCTATGTACATAGACCCCAAGATCCCTCTGTTCCTCCACCTGACCAAGAACCCTACCATTAACCCTGTATTCCGCATTCTTATTTGTTCTTCCAAAATGGACAACCTCACACTTGGCAGGGTTGAACTCCATCTGCCACTCCTCAGCCCAGCTCTGCATCCTATCTAAGTCCCTCTGCAGCCGACAACAGCCTCACTGTCCACAACTCCACCTATCTTTGTATCATCTGCAAATTTACTGACCCACCCTTCGACTCCCTCATCTAAGTCATTAATAAAAATTACAAACAGCAGAGGACCCAGAACTGATCCCTGCGGAACTCCACTTGTAACTGGACTCCATGCTGAATATTTACCATCTACCACCACTCTCTGACTTCGACCGGTTAGCCAGTTTTCTATCCAATTGGCCAAATTTCCCTCTATCCCATGCCTCCTGACTTTCCGCATAAGCCTACCATGGGGAACCTTATCAAATGCCTTACTAAAATCCATGTACACTACATCCACTGCTCTACCCTCATCCACATGCTTGGTCACCTCCTCGAAGAATTCAATAAGACTTGTAAGGCAAGACCTACCCTTCACAAATCCGTGCTGGCTGTCCCTAATCAAGCAGTGTCTTTCCAGATACTCGTAAATCCTATCCCTCAGTACCCTTTCCATTACTTTGCCTACCACAGAAGTAAGACTAACTAGCCTGTAATTCCCGGAGTTATCCCTATTCCCTTTTTTGAACAGGGGCACAACATTCGCTACTCTCCAGTCCCCTGGCACCACCCCAGTTGCCAGTGAAGACGAGA
Organism: Chiloscyllium punctatum; assembly: GCF_047496795.1. Taxonomy (NCBI): domain Eukaryota; kingdom Metazoa; phylum Chordata; class Chondrichthyes; order Orectolobiformes; family Hemiscylliidae; genus Chiloscyllium; species Chiloscyllium punctatum. The sequence continues at coordinate 11,147,008 of NC_092758.1, forward strand.
AGATCATTGCCAACGGTACTGCAATTTCCTCTCTTGCTTCCCACATAATCGTAGGATATATCCCGTCAGGCCCGGGGGACTTGTCTATCCTCAAGTTGTTCAAAATGTCCAACACATCTTCCTTCCTAACAGGTATCTCTTCTAGCTTATCAGTCCGTTTCACACTCTCCTCTTCAACAATACGGTCCCTCTCGTTCGTAAATACTGAAGAGAAGTACTTGTTCAAGACCTCTCCTATCTCTTCCGACTCAATACACAGTCTCCCACCACTGTCCTTGATCGGACCTACCCTCGTTCTCGTCATTCTCAGGTTTCTCACATACGCATAGAATGCCTTGGGGTTATCCTTGATCCTATCCGCCAGGGATTTTTCATGCCCTCTCTTAGCTCTCCTAATCCCTTTCTTCAGGTCCCTTCTGGCTATCCTGTATCCCTCCACTGCTCTGTCTGAACCTTGTTTCCTCAACCTTATGTAAGCCTCCTTCTTCCTCTTTACTAGACATTCAACCTCCCTCGTCAACCAAGGCTCCCTCACACGACCATTTCTTTCCTGCCTGATCGGTACATACATATCAAGGACACGTCGTATCTGCTCTTTGAAAAAGTTCCACATTTCCACCACATCCTTCCCTGACAGCCTATGCTCCCAACGTATGCTCCTCAAATCCTGTCTTACAGCATCGTAATTTCCCTTCCCCCAATTGTAAAAACTTCCTTGTTGTGCGCACCTATCTCTCTCCATAACCAAGGTGAAAGTCACAGAATTGTGGTCACCATCACCAAAATGTTCACCCACTAACAAGCCCACCACTTGTCCCGGTTCGTTACCGAGTACCAAATCCAATATGGCCTCCCCTCTGGTTGGACAATCTACATACTGCGTTAGAAAAGCTTCCTGGACACACTGCACAAACACCGCCCCATCCAATCTACTTGATCTAAAGAGCTTCCAATCAATATTTGGGAAGTTGAAGTCGCCCATGACTACGACCCTGTGGCTTCTGCACCTTTCCAAAATCTGTTTCCCAATCTGTTTCTCCACATCTCTGCTGCTATTGGGGGGCCTATAATAAACACCCAACAAGGTGACTGCACCTTTCCTATTTCTGACTTCAGCCCATACTACCTCCAAAGGCAGATCCCCCTCAAACTGCCTTTCTGCAGCCGTTATACCATTTCTAATTAGCAATGCCACCCCCCATCCTTTTTTACCACCCTCCCTTATCTTACTGAAACATCTGTAACCAGGAACCTCCAACAGCCATTCCTGTCCCTCATCTATCCATGTTTCCGTGATGGCCACAACATCGTAGTCCCAGGTACCGATCCACGCCTTAAGTTCACCCACCTTATTTCTGATACTCCTTGCATTGAAGTATACGCACTTGAGCCCATCTCTGTGTCCGCAAGTAGTCCCTGTCAGTGCTACCTTCTCCACAGCCTCCCTACAGTCTTGGACATCCTGACACACAGCTAGCTTACTTGCTGGACTACAAGTCCGGATACCATCCCCCTGCCAAATTAGTTTAAACCCCCCCGAAGAGTGCTAGCAAACCTACCCCCCAGGATATTGGTGCCCTTCTGGTTCAGGTGCAACCCGTCCTGTTTATACAGGTCCCACCTTCCCCAGAATGCAGTCCAATTGTCCAAATATCTGAAGCCCTCCCTCCTACACCATCCTTGCAGCCACATGTTCAACTGCACTCTCTCCCTATTCTTTGCCTCTCTGTCACATGGCACTGGCAACAACCCAGAGATGACGACTCTGTCTGTCCTAGCTTTTAGCTTCCAGCCTAACTCCTTGAGCTCTTGAATGACCTCCCCACCCCTCTTCCTACCTATGTTGTTGGTGCCAATGTGTACCACGACTTCTGGCTGCACACCCTCCCCCTTAAGGATTCTGAAGACACGGTCCGAGACGTCTCGGACCCTAGCATCTGGGAGGCAACAAACCAGCCGAGAGTCTCGCTCATGTCCACAGAACCGCCTGTCTGTCCCTCTAACTAGAGAGTCCCCTATAACTAGCGCTCTCCTCTTCTCCCCCTTTCCCTTCTGAATCTCAGAGCCACAGACCCCTTCACTGCAGCTTACACCTGCAAGGCTGTCCCCCCCAACAGTTTCCAAAGCTGCATACTTATTTTTTAGGGGAACGACCACAGGGGAACCCTGCACTGCCTGTTTCCTCCCCTTCCCACCTCTAACTGTTACCCAGCTACCTCTGTTCTCTGGCGTAACTATGTCCCTGTAGCTTCTATCGATCACCCTCTCAGCCTCTCGAATAATCCTCAGCTCATCCAGCTCCAGTTCCAATTCCCTAACTCGTTCGGTGAGGATCAGGATCTGACTGCATTTCCTGCACACGAAGTCGGCAGGAGTATCGGTGGTCACCCCTACCTCAAACATCCTGCAGGAGGAACATTCCACCGCCTGCGCTGCCATGACTGTACACTGTCTCCAAAAACAATGAACACAGTCCGCCGATTTCTCAGCAACAAACTCAAACAAGCAGACAAAACACGTTCAGAAACCCTAGCCACTCTCCCCTACATCAAAGATATCTCGGAAATGACTGCCAGACTACTCAGACCCCTTGGCATCATGATAGCCCACAAACCCAGCAACACACTAAAACAGCAGCTGATGAACTTGAAAGACACTAAAGAGAACAATGAGCAAAACTAATGTTATTTACAAAATACCGAGCAAGGACTGTAACAAACACTGCTGAAAAATGTGTTGCTGGAAAAGTGCAGCAGGTCAGGCAGCATCCAAGGAGCAGGATTCCTGAAGAAGGGCTCACACCCGAAACGTCGATTCTCCAGCTCCTTGGATGCTGCCTGACCTGTTGCGCTTTTCCAGCAACACATTTTCAGCTCTGATCTCCAGCATCTGCACTTTCTCCCTGTAACAAATACTACATTGGACAAACAGGCAGAAAACTAGTCACCAGGATACAAGAACACCAACTAGCCACAAAAAGACATGACCCACTCTCACTAGTATCCTTACATACAGATGAGGAAGGACACCACTTTGACTGGGACAACACATCCATCCTAGGACAAACCAAACAAAGACACGCATGAGAATTCCTAGAAGCATGGCATTCCAACGGGAACTCTATCAACAAACACATCGAGTTAGACCCCATCTACCACCTCCTGAGAAAAGGAACAGGAAGTGACTTCACCACAGAATAACATCACCACAGGAAATGACATCACCAACCCAAAGAAACCCAAACATATAAATAGAAAGCCAGAATTTTCAGCATTGCTTCGCATGAAGTCCACTGAAGTTGTTACCTACGAAGATAACGAAATGTCTGGAAATGAGCCTTCCAGCTTAGCGAGCAAACCTACATCCAAAACCTCAACTTGAGCTACAAATCTTCTTAAAACCCGCTATGATCATGTCAAATAACAGAGCAGACTCAAAGGGCTGAGGGATCTATTCCTGCTGCTACTGCTTTCTTGGGAAGAGAATTCCAAAGATTAATGACCCATTCGGAGAAATCATTCAATAATTCCTCATAAGACAAACCCTTCATCCAGAAATCCTTTTCCGAAGAAGGGCTCATGCCTGAAATGTCAATTCTCCTGCTCCTTGGATGCTGCCTGACCTGCTGTGCTTTTCCAGCAACACATTTTCAGCTCTGATCTCCAGCATCTGCAGTCCTCACTTTCTCCTATCCAGAAATCAGCCAAGTAATCATAGTCTGAACAACCTCTATTGCACGTCTGTCATTCCCTGAATAAAGAAACCAAACTGTACACAGTATTCCAGGTAAGACCTTACTATTGTCTTCTACAGTTGCAATAAGTGCCATGACCATGTATCATGGCATTGGATCACTTACGAACTTACCAAACGATAAAAGACAACATGTTTTTTTAAAAGGGAACTCATTCTGCCAAAATGACTGTGGATGCAAATTCAGAAGCTGGCTGGAGGGAGAGAGCCTGGAATGTCATACCTGCTGGGGTGTCAATGAAGCTTTAAATAGACCGACATTAAAGGGTAATTGCAAACTGAAATGTAATCTCCTGGGAGTTATCTTGGACTGTGAATGTGATGGGAGAAAAGCCAGCAGTCTTCATGAGAGACAGATGTTGCATCTTCCCCTGACAAAAATAGACAAGAACAGGGGTTGAAAACTGCTCTGTGTGTATTAATGGAAGAAGGAGCGGTAGTGAGCTGAGGTATATGCCAATGGGCTGAGTAGTCTTGTGTAGTCTGCTGTAAAAGTCAAAGGAGAAGAACTCTCATCACCCCTGTGCCGCAGGTAAAAATCCTCTTTCATCCTGGGTAGTCCAAACCAGCCAGCAGGCCGATCAAAAGGATCCATGACAAAGGAATTCTATTTTAATGCTATGGCAAGAATCCCAAATTTATTGCTCACCTATTAACATTTCATAATCCGTGTTTCACGAATACCTCATAGAGATTAATCCATAGAGGGGAAGCAAGGGCATAGTGGCAAAGTTACTACAGTAGAAATCTAAAGCCTAGGACTAACATTCTGTTGGCATTGGCTTGAGTCCCATCATGGTAGATGGTGAAATTTGAATTCAATCAAAATTTGAATAAAAATCTAGCTTAATTGTCAGTACCCATCTGCTTCACTAATGCCCTTTAGGGAAAGGAAATCAACCATCCTTAATTGGCCTGACCTAAATGTGACTTTAGACTCATAGAGATGACTTTGAATTAGAATTAGAAATGGACAATAAATACTGGCCTAGCCATGATTCTCACATGCAGTAACCAAATTAAGAAAGGTTATCCTTTTAACTTTTTTTTTGCACTCACTCCCTATTCCTAATTTGTGTTGCATTATTATTTCTTTTGCAGTTGGTAACTAATAAACTGACTCTTTTGTGAACTCAAGAGAGCTTTTGGTTAAATTGGTTCTTTTCAAAGTATTAGTTCAGTTTGTTTAGGAATCCACAAAGGAGAGGATCCTATTTTAATTAACCTGGTGGTGGGTGATCAAGATGGGGAGCGAAGATGGCGCAGGGAGTACAGGCGAATAAAAAAGGGGGGAGTTCATCCCACCTCAGCCGGGAGCTTGATATTTTTGGATATCCTTTCTGGAAAGTCACCTGCGGTCTGGTCATAAAAGAAAGATTTCTCTACTTTTACATTCCAGTCTCCTTGCAGTAAAGGTCAACTCTATGATTAGATAGAAACACTGACTCTCTCCCTCTCTTTTACTTTAGTGGTAGGACAGTCTGTATTCATGGTACAAGGCACAGTCAACTCCATATTAGGGTTCCAAATGCAAATGAAACAATTGCTTTGTTCAATATCTCTACTATGTCCAAACGTTCTACTTGCTTCCTTATTAATTGTTAATTTCCTATCTCAGTCCCAGCTTAATCCCTCATATTTTGATCTTCTACACTGATCAATGAAGTTTAGTGTAAACTGAATGACAACATCTTCTCTGCTGTTAGGGTAATTTTGACCTCCCTTGCTCAGGTTTGAGGTCATCTAAACCTCTGCTGTCCTAATATCCTGTCTTACCTCAAATCCCATTCACCTCGGTTCCCTGTTTCCAAACTGCTGATGCCTCAGGTTTAAAGTTCTCATTGTTTTTTCTTTCAAACCCTTCCATGGCCTCACCCTTTACTACCTCTACAATTTCTTCCAAACCGAGATAACTGTAGTCCTCTGACCGTGACCACCTGTCCATCTGGAAAGCATCCCTGAAGAGGTCAAACACTGTCACTGAATCATGGAGGGCCTCCTGAAGGTTGATCTGCCAAAATGGAGATAATCCATTTGGAAACTCAGAGAACCCATTGAGAGCTCCATCAGGAATATGTAGAAGCACAGTGGAGGTGTCAGAGCAAACCACAAGCCCTCAAACAATTCTTCCGTCCAACACAAAAGAACATAGAGACCTAGGGGTTCAGGCATAATTCTTTGAAATCTGCATCACAGGTAGACAGGTGGTTAAGAAGGCATATCGGCATTGGGACGTCATGTTGAGGTTTTATAGAGATGTTGGTGAGGCCTCTTCTGGAGTACTGTGTGTAGTTCTGGTCACCTGTTATAGAAAGGACATTATTGAAATGGAGAAGGTTCAGAAGAGATTTATCAGGATGTTGCCAAGAATGGAAGGTTTGAGTTATAAAAATAGGTTGAATAGGATGGGACTTTGCTCACTGGAGCACAGGAGGTTGAGGAGTGAACTACAGAGATTTGTAAAATCATAGATAAGGTGAATAGCAAAGGTCTTTTCCTGAAGTTGGCTGAGTTCAAAGCTATTTTTAAGGTGAGAGGAGAAACATTTAGAAAAGACAGGAAGGGCAACTTTTTTATACAGCAAATGGATAGTGTGTGGAATGAACTGCCAGAGGATGTTGTGGGTACAATTACAATGTTTAAAGGACATTTGGATAAATACATGAAGAGGAAAGGCTTGGAGGGATATGGGCTAAGTGCAGGCAGGTGGGAATACTATACTTTGGGAACATAATCAGCATGGACTGGTTGGATGGAAGGGTCTGTTTCTGTGATGTATGACTCTATGATAGGGTCTGCCCCATGTGTGAATACCTGCATGGAATGCATTGAACCAGAATGGAGATATCCTCCATCACAAGGTATTGTCATAAAAGAGGATTTTCAATGTAAGATTTCTCTGTGTCATACTTATAATGCTGTGGCTTTGTGGGTTTGTCTTTGTATTTGTGTGAGAGTGTCTGGTTGTTTTTATATTCATTCATGGGGATGTGGTCATCGCTGGCTGGGCCATTGCTTATTGTCCATCCTCAGTTGCCCCTGGGGATGGTGAGTGCCCTTTTCGAACCGCTTGTGATGATGCTTTAACAAGATTATAGTATCCTTGGTATTTTTTCAGAGAGGTTGTAAAAGCATAGGTTCCGAAAAGTCTGGGCTTGGAAGGATTTTAGGGCCAGTTTGATTATAGCTAACAGATACTGCCTCAGGAAAAAAAGGCTTTCAAGGTTTAAAAACAATCACTTGTACAATAAAAGGAGAGTGGCCAGTTCTCCCAGGTCAGCTTTTCTCTGATTTGATTTAGTTTTGGCAGTCTGGCTATTCACTGAAACCAGTCAGACAGTTGGAAAAGCTGCTGGAACCAAAGAAGCAGGTCCATGCTGACCCTTCTCACTCTCTGACTTCTCTCCTGTAAGATCCCCTGTTTGATTTAACCTTTTGTTCCAGGGGTGTTTATGGGGATTGTTGCAAGTATTGGGAATAGCATCGTTAAACTGGGATAATCGGAAAGGTTAAGTTATTCTATGTTCTGTTCTCTTTAGTTTGTGTTTTGTTCAGTAATCTTATAAATAAATTCTGTTTTGTTTAAAACTTAGTGGTTTAGCCAGCTGCATCACTCCTGGAATATCTGTGTTACACCTGCTTAAAACAACAAGCAAAGTTTGATTAGATTCCCTATAGTGTGGAAACAGGCTCTTCGGCCCGACCAGTCCACACCGACCCTCCGAAGAGTAACCCACCCAGACCCATTTCCCTCTGACTAATGCACCGAACACTATGGGCAATTTAGCATGGCCAATTCACCTGGCTTGCACATCTTTGGACTGGGTTACTTTTTTGAAATGTTTGAGGGGGGGGTCTGACCTGGTCCATAATGTAATGTAGGTGTGGATCATCCTACAATGCCCTTTGGGAGGGAATTCCAGGCGTTTGAACCAGCAACAATGAATGAACAGTGATATATTTCCAATTCAGGATGGTGTGTGGCTTGGAGGGGAACTTGCAGCGGGTAGTATTCTCATGTATCTGCTGCCTTTGTCCTTCTAGAGGGAAGTGGCAATGGGTTTGGAAAATTTTGTGCAAAGATTTTTGGTGAATTTCTGCAGTACACCTTGTGGACAGTACACACTGCTGCTACTGAGTGTGAGTGGTGGAGAGAGTGGATGTTTGTGGATGGGGCACCAATCAAGTGAGCTGCTTTGTCCTGGATGGTGGTGCAGAGCTCTGAGATGTGGAGGGTTCTGGCTGTCCTTGTGCAAGAATCACAAAAGATTAGCACTGCTGCCTCACAGCGCCGGAGACCCGGGTTCAATTCCCGCCTCAGGCAATTGTCTGTGTGGAGTTTGCACATTGTCCCCGTGTCTGCATGGGTTTCCTCTGGGTGCTCCGGTTTCCTCCCACAGTCCAAAGATGTGTGGGTTAGATGAATTGGCCATGCTAAATTGCCCGTAGTGTTAGGTGACAGAGTAAATGTGGGGGAATGGGTCTGCGTCGGTTGTTCTTCGGAGGGTCTGTGTGGACTTGTTGGGCCGAAGGGCCTGTTTCCACACTGTAAGTAATCTAATCTGTTAATATACAGGTGTATAAACTAATCAGGACAGACAATTGAATTGTATCGTTCCTCATGGGGAAAATAAAATAATAAGTTGGAAAATCATGTTTGGATTGTACACAATATTGGTGGGGCCACATCTGGGAGACTTTGTACAGTGTTAGTCTCCTTATTTAAGGAAGAATGTTAATGTGAAGGAAGCAGTTCTGAGGGTTACTATTTAACATCTGGAATGGGAATATCACCGTATTACGAGAGGTGGGACAGGCTGGGCCAGTATCAATAGGAGTTCAGAAGAGAGAGTGGCGACTGGATTAAAACATACAAGATTCAAACAGACAAGATCCTGAAGGGTCTTGACAGTGTAGATGTGGAGAAGATGTTTCCTCCTCTTGGAGAATCTATAACTAGGGGTCACGGCTTTGAAGTAAGGTCTCACTCTTTTAAGATGTTAAAAATCAAACAACACCAGGTTATAGTCCAACAGGTTTATTTGGAAGCACTAGCTTTCGGAGTGCTGCCCCTTCATCGGGTAGTTCATCAACCACCTGATGAAGGAGCAGTGCTCTGAAAGCTAGTGCTTCCAAATAAACCTGTTGGACTATAACCTGGTGTTGTTTGATTTTTAGCTTTGTCAAGCCCAGTCCAACACCAGCTCCTCCAAATTATGACTCTTTTAAGAATTAGATGGGCTATTTTTTTTTCCTCTGAATGTCATGAGTCTTTAGAACTGTCTTCCTCAAAAGGTGACAGGAACAGAGTCTGTGAATATTTTTATGGCAGAAGTTAGTAGATTCTTGGTAATCAAGGGGTGAAAGGTTATTGTGGGCTTGTAGGAATGCTGGGTAATCTGATTGGCCAGAATGTTATTGAAAAGTAAGCTGATTTGCTGCCTCCTGACTCATATGTTTGTGTCCATCTGAAGGAGTGAAATCCAGAATTGGGCATAACACTAATTATAAAACTAAAGTACAAAGAACAATACAGCACAGGAACAGGCCCTTCAGCCCACCAAGCCTGTGCTGACTCATTATGCCTTTCTAAGCTCAACATCGTTTGCCCATGGCGGTCCATATCCTTCTATTCCCTGCCTATTCATATATCTGCCATCATGTCTCTAATGGGTGAGCTGATGTTTTAATAAGGTTTATGGAACTCTATTGTAGTCTCCACAGTATCAATCAAGCCTTGGATCCCATCTGCTTTCGAAATCCTAACCATAAGACATAGAAGCAGAATAGGCCATTCAGCCCATTGAGTCTGCTTCACCTTTAAAGAGATCATGGCTGATTTGAAAATCTTTCAACTCCACTTTGCTATCCTTCCCCCATAACCTTTGACCCCCTTACTGATTACAAATCTGTCCATTTCGGCCTTGAACACGCTCGATGACCCAACCTCAACAGTCCTCTGTGGTAAAGAATAGCAGGGCCATCAGTTGCCTGGGCCCCAAGCCTGCTGAATCTTTCCAACTTCCTCTTTTTTTGACCAAATTGACCACTCTTCAATTTTTTGACCAAATCCTCATGTAGCTCCTTCTTTCAGTGCTCCTGTGAAGTGCATTAGGACAATGCTTACCATACAGGCATAAGTTGTTGCTTTTGATGCAACTGAATGGAACGCTAACCTAGAGAAGATACAGAGGACTAGCACAGACATATTGGGCTGAATGATCCCTTTCTCTTCTGAAACCATTCTACGCATTGATGTAAGTTTAAGAAATTGAATTCAGTTTAAAAATGTTGGTTAAAAGCTGGCATCAGTATGAAGCTACTGAATTCTCATATATTCCTTTAAGCACTTGTCTCACAGTTTGATCTTGATGTTTATCTTCCCCTGTTCATGGTTAGGAATCAAAGACTGACCAACAAAATGGGCGTGAGGTGGCCTTTTCTTTTACTGAGTAAGGTCTGAGACAACCAACAAAATACTTAACGTTTGAGGTCTTTGGGAAGAGAATTCCTCAAGAGAATTTTCTCAGGATCTTTATCAAAACTTGTATCTGTATACTAACTTTTTTTTTCAAGAAATTTCATCAATAATAAGTTTATCTAAATTCTTTCCATCAAAGAAAACTTCAAGGGGAGACGGGGACCATATTTTTAATTCCAATGTTGCTTTCTTAATGGTGAGCTCTGTAAAAACTTTGCTGATTGATGTTTTCCTATCCTGAGTGCTACGTTCAGCTTCCTCGTTAAACTAGGCAGCTGGTTTGTGATGCTAATAGTCTGGGTTCAATTCCTGCCCTGGCTGAGGTTATAATGAAGGTCCCACGCTCTCAATCTCTCCCCTTGCCTGAGGCACAGTGACTCCTGAGTTGAATTCACCACCATGACAGAGTGAGATGATGGTGATATTCCCTTACTGTTACATTAACACATCGCCACGTTACTGTCGCCAAGTTGCCCAAAAGAACTTGGTTTATAGAAAGGCACATCCACAAAGTGATGAGAATTGCCAAACCTCAAAACTTGCCTTATTGCCATTGTGATGTGCAGCTCTCAAGCGTAATCGTCTGCTTGGTTGTTGAAAAAAGACAACTGCGCCAAGCAAAATGCTCCCTCCAACTGACCCCAAGAGGAAATAAGACAATGCAGAGGAAGAAAGAGGTCACCACTTTGATAAGCAGGAACAATTGAAAGGACAGAACGTAAACCAAAGGTGTCCAATCTTCAGCCTGTGGACCATATAACAGCTACATGTCTGCTTTATCTGGAGATAAACTTACAGCTTGGATTTCCATAATTAATAATCACACTCTCGTCGCTGTAGTCAGGAGCTCGTGCTGGTGCTGTCGTTGCTTTTAAAGAAAGAGAGGGGTGTTATATCATTGCATTCTTCACACAGAGTTCAGCACTAATTACGTATTCCAAAAATATAACTTATTCATAAGAAGTCTTTATGCACATACACAGTTACTGAAGCAGTTCCATACAGCCTTTGCTCATAAAGAATGAATAAACTTTGGAATTTGGCGTTCCCTACAGTTGCAAGAAAAAAAGCCCAAGGTATCCCTTACTCCTGCAGGACAATATTTATACAAATTTGAGGCAAGGAGAGGGTCTGACAATTGAATGGACCTCCATTGTACGTTGACAGAAAGACCTTAGATGGTGGCCTTACCCCACTGTACCTTCAGGAGCTACCTGCAAGCTTTAGTGCATCCCTCAGCAAGTAGTCCAGGACCTTGGAATGTGCAAGTCTGCAACACACACTTGAGGTCAGCTCTTTACAATGGAAGACCAACCAGGTACGAATTATGATGAGAGGCACTGTACCTTTGACTTGGCACATATAGCGTACACTGTAGTCATGACCCAAGTTACAGTCTAGTCCACCAGCTGTGTGTAGGAAATACAGAGGAACCTCAATTATCCAAACTATTCAGATAACTGATCATTTGGTTAATTGATTCAATGCCTTTCCACTGGGGCTCGAAGTTTTCTGCTAAGTCCGCTACCTGTTCAGGAGACTAGGCAGTTGCACACTGCACGCGAACCTCCGCCTTCCTGCCCCCAACCCACCCCCTGCCTACCCCACCCACCCCTGCTCCCACCCTCCCCCCAAACCCGTCCAATACCGACCCCCATCTGCCCCCACCACGCCTGTGCCCCTCTCTGGTGCAGCCAGACTGGTCACCAACAACAAGGCTGCTGCTGCTTTTTGGGGGGTGAGTCTCCAAATAGTGCATGTACCTCACTCGCACACCCACACATACACACACAGACACACAGATACACACACACATACACACACAGACACACAGACACACATACACATACACACAGATACACAGACACACATACACATACACACAGATACACAGACACACACACACACACCAACCTTTTGACAGGTTCCACCTCTGCCCTGAACAGGACAATGTTGGAGAGATTATCTGGGGAAGTGGGGGGGGGGGGTTTAGGGTTCACCCCCATATAGAACTCCAGGGAAAGTGTGAGGAGAGAGAGAGAGGGTGGGAGGTCAGTCATTTGGAGACAGTGCCTGGGCTCCCATCGATGTTCAGGACTGTTCTCGGCAGCATCTCAGTGAGCCGGGTTCATTTTTAATCATTGCAGCTGTCAACAAAAGAAGTGATCAGGGTCGGAAACACACCTTTGATGTAATGTTTCTATCGGGGCCTCGAGATCTCCTTCGGATAATCCGATATTCGGATAATTGATATTTGGATAATCGAGGTACCTCTGTACACTTGATGACGATTCACATTTTCAGCACAGGAGTGTCACTCTGGTAGACTTCTGGGAGCCAGCAAAAAAACAACAGCAGGAAAGGAGACCAAATTGACTTTCAAAAAAGTTATTTTTTGTTTTCAGCAGTTTTAATGGAGCAGAAATTAGGCTATTTGGCCCAGTGAATCTGCTCTGCCATTCAATCATGACTGATGGGTTTATCAACCCCATTTTCCCGCTTTCTCCCTGTCGACTTTGATCCCCTTGGCAATGAATCTATCTCTGTTTTAAATATACTCCATGATATTTTAATCCAGAAGGGTACATTTGACACCTTCACTGTCTGGTTCTATGAAAATACTGGGGAGATAACCTGCCCTAGCTAAACAATTCCCAGTAACTGTCACCATGGGGAGCATCAGGAAGCAGTTCCTGCCTGATTTCCACATGTCGGATTTAATCCGGACCAGTGGGATTGGCAGGAACAAAATATTGAATATCAAAAAAAAGTTCATTGAGTGATGTCAGTGTATCATCTGCAAATGCTTAAACCACAACACATTTGCAAGATTTGAGTCATTATCTAACTGCACTACCTCAGGTCAGTCTGTCAGTTGATCTGCTGAAGAGCTCAAATTTGTTAAACTTTGAAGAAATGAAGAGGGGATAAAAATGGGAAGAGCTTTCTAGAGAAAACAAAGGTGCAAAATGGAACAGAAATGGTTAACATTCCACTCTACATCTCGTTAAAACCGGACTGAGGTCAGGGGTCATACTTGCACAAAGAGAATGATTGATACCAGGAATGCTCTCCCATTACTGGAGTAAAGGCAAAAATCTTTGAAGCATTCAGGTACCAGTCAGTAAGGGGGTTGCTCTAGGCTTCTGTTCACAGATGAAATAGATGGGATTTAATGGTCTCCATCATCTGAGCTTATCCTCATAATCTTTCTAATCCCTGGAATTCTGATGCAAGGATGAAATGAGTGGAAATATCACCCTCACCTCTTACTCTGTCCTTCTGACAGAAAGCTGCAAGGATAATCCCCGCGACTTGCATTCTATCTACACCTCAATTCTTTCTCTGTTGCTCTCCCCCTCTTTCTGATCATTGAGTCATGAAGCCATAGAGATGTACAGCACAGAAACAGACTCTTTGGTCCGACCCGTCTATGCTGACCAGATATCCCAACCCAATCTAGTCCCACCTGGCCAATGACAATGATTCAGGCTTAAATGACGGGAGGCATGACTTAACAAGCTTGCACACAATCCAAAGATTGGCCATGAGGTTGATTGTCCACAGGACCTCGGTTTACACCCCATCGGCATCTACATCTAAAGGATCATGGCTACCATTTCCGCCATCTCTAGTGAGATGCCACCACCAGATGCACATTCCTTTATCAGCCTTCCACAGGGACCATTCCCTCTGGGATACCCTGTCCACTCCTCCTTCAATCTCAAAACCCCCCCACTCATAGTCCCATGGCACCTTCCCGTGCAATCGCTGAAGGTGTAACACCTACCCATTTCCCTCCTCCCTCCTCACTATCCAAGGGCCCAATCACACCTTCCAGTTGAAGCAGCCCTTTACCTGCACTTCTCACAACCTAGCCGACTGCATTCGCTGCTCACCATGTGGTCTCCTCAACATCGGGGAAATGAAGCTTAGACTGGGTGATGGCTTCGTAGCACACCTACATTCTGCCCACAAGAAAGACCCTGAGCTTCCAGTTTCCTGCCACTTTAACACCCCACCCTGTTCCCTGGTCAACATCTCTTTCTCAGGCTGGCTGCAGTGCTCCAGTGAAGCTCAGCACAAACTGGAAGAACAACATCTCATTTTCCATTTGGGGACCCTACAGTTTTCTGGACTCAATAGTGTCTGATAATTTTAGGGCAAGGGCACCTTCTCCCATACTCTTCCCCCACCTCCCACACACCAGACCTTGTTATCAAATGCTGAAAAATGTGTTGCTGGAAAAGCGCAGCAGGTCAGGCAGCATCCAAGGAGCAGGCGAATCGATGTTTCAGGCATAAGCCCTTCTTCAGAGGAAGGGCTTATGTCTGAAACGTCGATTCTCCTGTTCCTTTGATGCTGCCTGACCTGCTGCGCTTTTCCAGCAACACATTTTCAGCTCTGATCTCCAGCATCTGCAGTCCTCACTTTCTCCTTGTTATCAAATGGGTGACTTTCATCGCAGCCATCCCATTTTTACTCAACAATGATCCCCATTAACAGCTTTTCTTTCTCCCTGGATCAACATTATCCATCCTTTTGACTGCCCTACTGCTGTTATATCTTTCTGGGCTTCATTACCACATATCATTCACTCCCTTCCCCTCCCCTTAACACCCAACCCTTAGTCTTCAGCACAAATATCACTTTTAACTAGCTACTATCAGTGTTGAAGAAGGGTCACTGGACCTGAAACATTAACTCTGCTTTCTCTCTGCACAGTTGCTGCCAGGCCTGCTGAGTTTTTCCAGCAGTTTCCCCACTGTTTTTGTTTCAGATTTTTCAGCATCTGCGGTTCACTGTTTGTTGTACAAGAAAATATTAATGGACCTTGGAAAAATGAAATTCAATCTAAAAAAAGTGTGAGCCAATTCATGAGGGAGACAAGCAAGGCAAGAAACACACAACAAACAGGAGGATTCTGAAAAGGGTCAAATGATTGAGGGACCTTGGAGTTAATGTCTACAGATCCCCGAAAGTGGCAGTGTTGTGTAAAGGGTTAGGAAGAATGTTGTGAAATTTGAAAGGGTTCAGAAAAGATTTACAAGTATGTTGCCAGGGTTGGAGGGTGTGAATTATAGGGAGAGGCTGAATAGGCTGGGGCTGTTTTCCCTGGATGTCTGAGGCTGAGGGATGACCGTATAGAGGTTTATAAAATAATGAAGGATAAGACAAATAGACAAGGTCTTTTCCCTTGAGTGGGGGAGTACAGAGCTAGAGGGCATAGGTTTACGGTGAGAGGGGAAAAATTTAAGAGGGACCCAAGGGACAGCTTTTTCATGCAGAGGGTGGTACATGTATAGAATGAGCTGCCAGAGGATGTGGTGAAGGCTGGTACAATTACAGCATTTAAAAGGCATCCGGATGATTACATAAATAGGAAGGGTTTAGAGGGATATGATTTTACTGCTCCTCAGATGCTGCCTGACCTGCTGTGCTTTTCCAGCACCAATCTAATCTAGAATCTGGTTTCCAGCATCTGCAGTCCTTGTTTTTACCTTAGAGGGATATGGGCCAAGTGCTGGAATTTGGGACTAGATTAGGTTGGGATATCTGGTCAGCAAGGACGAGTTGGACCGAAGGGTCTGTTTCTGTGCTGTACATCTCTATGACTCTGTGACTCGAATAGCTATTGAGCAGAATAAAATGAAGCAGGATGTTGCTGGGTATGGAGGGTTTGAGTTATAAAGAAAGGCTGGATAGGCTGGGACTTCTCCACTGGAACATAAGAGATTGAGAGGTTTATAAAATCATGAGGGGTATACATAGAGTTAATAATAGGTGTTTTTTTCCCCTAGGATGGGTGATCTCAACACTAGGGGGGCATATTTTTAAGGTGATAGGAGAGGGATTTAAAAAAGACATGGGGGGCACCTTTTTTACACAGAGCGTAGTTTATATGTGGAATGAACTTTCTGAGGAAGTGGTGGATGTGGGTACAGTTATTTAGGTTAGTACATGATAGGAGGGATGTGGGCCAAGAGCAGGGAGGTAAAAACAATAACTGCAGATGCTGGAAACCAAATTCTGGATTAGTGGTGCTGGAAGAGCACCGCAGTTCAGGCAGCATCCAAGGAGCAGGGAGTTGGGACTAGTTTTGTTTGTGATTATATTCAGCATGGAGTGGTTGGACCAAAGGGTCTGTTTCCGCACTATATAAGTCTATGTGACTGTGATATCAAGCATGGAATTGGAGCCTGAGACCATTTGATTTCCACAGCATTTCCTCCTTTATCATACATTGGGATGTACAATGGAAGACAACATATCATAACCTGAATAGCCCATGCATGTGCTTACAATGTGGGGAGTGACTCTTGGCTCCCTTGACTAAATCTTCGTTTTGTCTTTAAAAAGGGAGTTTTCTAATTAAATCAGTTAATTTGCGGCTGTCACTGATTGGAACGTTTCCTCCAGTTTGGACTGAGGGGGCGCAATGATTGATTCACACCTGTAACTGAAACCGTTTGTATACATCAGAAGTGGCCTCAGACAGCCCTTGCTCTGAGTGACCCAGCTCACCTTCCACTAAGAGGCAAGCAATCCAGAACAGGGCCCCTCCACTGGTACGAGCCTACTTGTTGCAACTGAGAATGATTGATGCTCCAACCCTGGGAAGGGGTCTCTTCTCAACACAATGGAGAAGACTGACTGGAGGCAGGAAGATCAATTACTTGAGACTGCAATTAAATTTGAGGTCCTGAGCTTCAGCAGTTCATAGAATCCCTATAGAGTGGAACAGTCCATCCAGCCCATCAAGTGGCATGGTGGCTCACTGGTTAGCACTGGGTTCGATTCCAGTCTTGGGCAAATGTCTGTGTGGAGTTTGCACATTCGCCTCCAGGCACTCCAGTCTCCCCCCCACAGACCATCGATGTGCAGGTTAGGTGAATTGGCCATGCTAAATTGCCCATAGTGTTTAGGGATGTGTAGGTCAGGTGCATCATTCATGGGGAATGGGTCCAAGTGGGATAAACTTCAGAAGGTCGGTGTGGACATGTGGGACGTACTTCCACACTGTAAGGATTCTATAAGTCCACACCGACCCTCTAAAGAACATACCACCCTATCACCCTGCATCTCCCATGAATGATCCACCTAGCCTGCACATCCCTGAGCGTTACAGGCAATTTACCCTGGTTAATCCACCTAAACTACACATTGTCTGGATTTTGGTCGGAAACCAGAACGCTCAGGGAGAGTGTGCAAACTCCACACAAGGTCACCCGAAGGTGGGGTTGAACCCGGGTCCCTTGTGCTGTGAGGCACCAATGCTAACCACTGAGCCACCATGCCACCCAGTTCAATTGTGATGTGGTCCAGCTGTAAAGCTCTTTCACCTCTTGGATCCCAACATCCACATTGTATTGGACTCTCCTGCAGCTATGTTCAATAAAATGTCTTAAATTCAACTACATGAATGTAGTCCACATCCTTGTCTGGTGGTGAAGGTTGTTAACGGGACACTCCCCACTGTTAACTGAGGCACAGATGTAAGAGCAGGGCTGTTGATGCTCTAACTCATTAAGACCAGATAGGACACAGTTAGAGAGCTGTGTACAGGTCTGGTCTCCACACTGAAGGAAGCAAGTGATTGGACTGGAAAGGAAACACAGGAGGTTAATGAGAAGTAGCCAGGGATGGAACGTTTTAGTGATGAGGGAAGATTGGATAGGCTGGGGTAGTTTGTGGGGTGGGCGAGGTGGAGGTTGAGGTGTGTTTGATCGCAAAGGACCTACACAGTGAGTAGAAAGGACTCACCTCTATTAGGAGAGAGGACAATAACCAAAAGGAGGAGATTTAAAGTACTGAGTTAGAGATGAATGGAGGCATTATATTTTCACACAGAAATGGGTATGGTTGTGGAATTCATGGCCTGAAAAGGTGGTAGATTCAGAAACTTTCATCAGGTTGGTGTAAACATAAGGTATGGACCAAGAGCAAGAAAGTCGAGTTAATTTGGATAGTTCTTCTTTGATTAGCCACAAGCCATGATGGACCGAATGGTCTCCTTATATATCTCTCGGTAAGTACAGCCCAGTTTAGGGAGCTGATACCCACCCCCCCCCCCTCCCACCTTGCCCCAGACTCTGGACTGTCTGTCTGGTAAGGCTGAACAGGTTGTCCATCTAGATTGGAGTGAAAGCCCAAACTTCCAGATCAGAGAGTGAAAATTCAACACTGAGAAACAACTAGACACCCATGTAGACACATAGAGGGAGTTGTAGAGCTTTTACTGTGTGGAAAGAGACCCTTCAGCCCATTGTGTCTGTGCTGTTCAAGAAACATCCATCTATTTAACCCTATTTGTCAGAACAGTTGCGTGGTGGCTCAGTGGTTAGTACTGCTACCTCACAGCAACAGTGACCCAGGTTTGATTCCACCTCGGGCGACTGTCTGTGTGGAGTTTGCACATTCTCCCCGTGTCTACGTGGGTTTCCTCCGGGTGCTCCAGTTTCCTCCCACAGTCCAAAGATGTGCAGGTCAGGTGAATTGGCCATGCTAAATTGCCCGTAGTGTTAGGTGCTTTAGTCAGGGGTAAATGTAGGGTCGGGGAATGGGTCTGGGGCGGTTACTCTTCGGAGGGTCGGTGCGGACCTGTTGGGCTGAAGGGCCTGTTTCCATACTGTAGGGAATCTAATCTAAACATGGTGGCTACAGCAACCCATTTAAATAGGGTTCCTGCCTCTGCTTCAGTAGACAGGCAGCATCAGGAGGAGGAGAAGTCAACATTTTGGGTGTAACCCTTCTGTCAATTCTGATGCTGCCTGGCTTCTTGTGTTCTTCTAGCCACCTGCCTGTGTACTCTATTGCTCCTTCAGGCAATGAGTTCCAGATTCCCAATGCCCTCTGAGTGAAAAATAAATTCCTCAAATCCCCTCTAAACCTCCTGCCCCCTGCCCCCCCCCCCCCATCTGTCATTGATCACGGGAAACATTTCTCTCTACTTACCCTGTCTGTGCCACTCATTTTATACACCTCAATCAGAACTTCCTCCAGCCTTCACTGCACTAAGGAAGACAAACCCTGCCTCTCCAGTCTCTATCGCTGATTCACTCCAGCCCAGGCAGCCTCCTGGTGAAGTTCCTGTGCACTCCCTTTGCTTTAATCACATCCTTCCTTTAGTAGTGACCAGCACTGCACGCAGCACTGCAGTTGCAGGCTGGGAGAAAGTGAGGACTGCAGATGCTGGAGATCAGAGTCAAGAGTGTGTTGCTGGAAAAGCGCAGCAGGTCAGGCAGCATCTGAGGAGCAGGAGAGTCGACATTTCGGGCAAAAGCCCTTCATCAGGAATGAGGCTGTAGGCCTAAGTAACATCCTGCTCCATCATAATCTTCCCGTTCTCGTGCCTTGATTGACTTGATTAACAAAAGAAAGTACCTTTTCAGCGACCCGACAGTAAAACAAACATTTTGCTATCTACACCTCCTTGTGTACAAGGCATGTGTTGAGGCTGTGAGAAGTGTTAAAGAAGCAAAAGTTCTCGTCCAGTTTTTATTTTTGGAACTGCGAGGGTTAAATGCACACAGGCTGCTGCACATTCTCAGCTGTAACGTGCTCTGACTATCCTCCCCTGTGGAGTTAGGGCCAAAGTGATGGCAAGAAAGAGATGAGAGACATCAAAACCCGCAGCAAGACATCCTATCCCACTGCCTCAGCATTCCGGAGAGGCTGGGATCCTGCCAAAGACCTTTACAGACTTGTCCCTGCTCACAGAGATCTGAAAGGAGGCCACGTTGAATCGCTAACTGTTTCTCCTCAGCAGATGGTTCACCAGTTCAGGAGAACAGATAGACGCACAAAGGGGGGGCTGCTGTGTATTCCTTCCCTCTGCTCCGTCTGAGTCAACACCACACCAACACCCGACTTACTCGGGTTATAACATTCAGGTTCATGCAACTCCTTCTACTTCAGCAGGGCAGTTTTGGGACTGTGCTGCACGTGTTTCAAATATAATCCAGCTGAAAATATTTGCAGGGGTGCAGGACAACTGCACTAACTTGCACCTGCATTGCAGAAAAATGACTTGTTTGGAATTGCAATGTGTTCATTTTTCTCTGATTGCCTCACTTGTGCTTTTCAATGTTGTTCCTTTTGCCTACGTGCCGCTAGTTGCCGGAGTCAGTTCCGCCTGCACCAGCAGACACAACAAAAAGGCCATTCAGTCCACTGTGCTGCACAAACTCTCCAATTCATCCAAACCATTCCCTCCAAGGTCTTGCCAATTCATTTTTCCCTTTGAAGCACATATCCCACAATCTGATGCCCTCCCCTCCCCCACCCTGCCACTCTGAATCGCCAACGCAGTCTTTCATGGTGGACTATTCAGCTGCTAAAGGCCTCACGGATGAACTTAATCCTGTCCCCCAAAGCACTTCCACAGAGAGATCAGGAGCCTGGGAGCAGAAAGTTGACTCTCTGCATTGTCACCCAGAATGCCACAGTTTGATCGCTTGGAGAATTAAGACCCAGAATGAGAAAAGCAGGCTTCAGGTAGCAAGGTGGCTCAGTGGCCAACACTGCGGCCTCATTGAACAAGCAAGCTGGGTTCGACTCTAGCCTCAGGCAGACTATCTGTGTGGAGTTTGCACATTCTCCCTCGTGTCTGTGCAGCTTTCCTCTGGCCTCTTCCCACAGTCCAGAGATGTGCAGGCTAGGTGGATTGGCCATGGGAAATGCAGGGTTACAAGTTTAGGTTGGCGGGGAGAGGGTGGGTGGGTATGGATGGGCTGCCCATTAGAAGGGCTGAATGGCCTACTCCCATACTGGGAGCCAATGGCCTAAGTGTATTGCCTCTACATTCTCAACCCAGGTAATGTTTTGGGACCTGTGTTCAAATCTCAGCACAGTGGAGTTTGAATTCAATAAATATTTGGAATTAAGAGTTTATGATAATTGGGAGTTGATTGTCAGGACAAACCCATCTGATTCATGAATGTCCCTTAGAGAAGGAAACTGCTATCCTTACCTGATCTGGCCGACAGCAATGTCATAGACTCATAGAGATATACAGCAAGGAAACAGACACTTCAGTCCAACTTATCCATACTGACCAGATATCCCAACCCAATCTAGTCCCACCAACCAGTACCCAGCCCATATCCCTGCAAACTCTTCCTATTCATGTGTGGTTGACTCTAATTGTCCTCCTCTGGGCAATTAGGGATGAGCAATAAATGCTGGCTGAGCCAGTGATGTCCACATACCGTGGACGAATTTTAGAAAAACACTGCGGGGATTCGAGGAAGTGTTTTGAAGATAGAAACAATCTCACCAAGTGCAACTTTGTTTTGAGAATATGGAAGCCTTCCTTTAGTGAGGTCAGTAATGTCTGAAGACAGATGGAGCAGGAGTAGACATAGTTAGTCTTGAATGAACTGAGTCAATCTATTTGCTCATTTCTGCTGGTGTCACATGACTATAAGTGATACTGGGTCTCTGTTTTAAAAACACAGAAATCTGCCCTTTCTCGGTGATCTGTAGTCCGATGTACAGACAGACGTTTCTGTGGCCAGCAGAGGAAAAGCAGAATGGTATGTTGTTTCCCTGGTGCCAGGATCAAGGATGTCTCAGAGAGGGTGCAGAATGTTCTCACGGGGGAGAGGGGCCAGCAAGAGGTCATTGTCCACATTGGAAGGGAAAGGGTTGAGACTCTGAAGGGAGATTACAGACAGTTAGGCAGGAATTTAAAAAGGAGGTCCTCAAGGGTAGTAATATCTGGATTACTCCCAGTGCTATGAGCTAGTGAGGGCAGGAATAGGAGGATAGAGCAGATGAATGCATGGCTGAGGAGCTGGTGAATGGGAGAAGGATTCACATTTTTGGATCATTGAATCTCTTTTAGGGTAGAAGTGACCTGTACAAGAAGGATGGATTGCACCTAAATTGGAAGGGGACCAATATACTGACAGGGAAATTTGCTAGAGCTGCTCGGGAGGATTGAAACGAGTAAGTTGGGGTGGTAGGACCCAGGGAGATAGTGAGGAAAGAGATCAATCTGAGACTGGTACAGCTGAGAACAGAAGTGAGTCAAACAGTCAGGGCAGGCAAGGACAAGGTAGGACTAATAAATTAAACTGCATTTCTTTCAATGCAAGGGGCCTAACAAGGAAGGCAGATGAACTCAGGGCATGGTTAGGAACATGGGACTGGGATATCATAGCAATTACGGAAATGTGGGTCAGGGATGGGCAGGACTGGCAGCTGAATGTTCCAGGATACAAATGTTACAGGAAGGTTAGAAAGGGAGACAAGAGAGGAGGGGGAGTGGAATTTTTGATAAGGGATAGCATTACAGCTGTGCTCAGAGAGGATATTCCTGGAAATATATCCAGGGAAGTTATTTGGGTGGAACTGAGAAATAAGAAAGGGATGATCACCTTATTGGGATTGTATGATAGACCCCCTAATAGTCAGAGGGAAATTGAGAAATAAACTTAGAGTCATAGAGATGTACAGCATGGAAACAGACCCTTTGGTCCAACCTGTCCATACCGACCAGATATCCCAATGCAATCTAGTCCCTCCTTCCAGCACCTGGCCCATAACCCTCCAAATCCGTTCTAATCATATATCCATCCAAATGCCTCTTAAATGTTGTAATTGTACCAGCCTCCACCACATCCTCTGGCAGCTCATTCCATACACGTACCAGCAAGAAAACGTTGCCCCTTAGGTCTCTTTTATATCTTTCCCCTCTCACCCTAAACCTATGCCCTCTAGTTCTGGATTCCCTGAACCCAGGGAAAAGACTTTGCCTATTTATCCTATCCATGTCCCTCATAATTTTGTAAACCTCTATAAGGTCACCCCTCAGCCTCCGACGCTCCAGGGAAAACAGCCCCAACCTGTTCAGCCTCTACCAATAGCTCAAATCTTCCAACCCTGGCAACACCCTTGTAAATCTTTTCTGAACCCTTTCAAGTTTCATAGCATCTTTCCGATAGGAAGGAGACCAGAATTGCACGCAATATTCCAGCAGTGGCTTAACCAATGTCCTGTACAGCCACAATATGACCTCCCAACTCCTCTACTCAATACTCTGACCAATAAAGGAAAGCATAGCAAACACCTTCTTCATTATCCTATCTACCTGCGACTCCACTTTCAAGGAGCTATGAACCTGCACTCCAAGGTCTCTTTGTTCAGCAACACTCCCTAGGACCTTACCATTAAGTGTATAAGTCCTGCTAAGATTTGCTTTCCCAAAATGCAGCACCTCGCATTTATCTGAATTAAACTCCATCTGCCACTTCTCAGCCCATTGGCCCATCTGGTCCAGATCCTGTTGTAATCTGAGGTAACCCTCTTCACTGTCCACTACACCTCAAATTTTGGTGTCATCTGCAAACTTACTAACTTTATCTCTTATGCTCGCACCCAAATCATTTATGTAAATGACAAAAAGTAGTGGACCCAGCACCGATCCTTGTGGCACTCCACTGGTCACAGGCCTCCAGTCTGAAAAACAACCCTCCACTACCACCCTCTGTCTTCTACCTTTGAGCCAGTTCTGTATCCAAATGGCTAGTTCTCCCTGTATTCCATGAAATCTAACCTTGCTAATCAGTCTCCCATGGGGAACCTTGTCGAACGCCTTACTGAAGTCCATATAGATCACATCTACTGCTTTGCCCTCATCAATCGTCTTAGTTACTTCTTCAAAAAACTCAATCAAGTTTGTGACACACCGGTCTATAGTTCCCTGGCTTGTCTTTACCGCGCTTCTTAAACAGTGGCACTATATTTGCCAACCTCCAGTCTTCTGGCACCTCACCTGTGACTATCGATGATACAAATATCTCAGCAAGAGGCCCAACAATCACTTCTCTAGCTTCCCACAGAGTTCTCGGGTACACCTGATCAGGTCCTGGGGATTTATCCACCTTTAACCGTTTCAAGGCATCCAGCACTTCCTCCTCTGTACTCTGGACATTTTGCAAGATGTCACCATCTATTTCCCTACAGTCTATATCTTCCATATCCTTTTCCACAGTAAATACTGATGCAAAATATTCATTTAGTATCTCCTCCATTTTCTGTGGCTCCACACAAAGGCTGCCTTGCTGATCTTTGAAGGGCCCTAATCTCTCCCTAGTTACCCTTTTATCCTTAATGTATTTGTAAAAACTCTTTTGTAAGGAGATCTCAGTTATCTGTAGGAATAATAGGGCAGTTATGGTAGGGGATTTTCACTTTCCAAACATAGACTGGGACTGCCATAGTGTTAAAGGTTTAGATGGGGAGGAATTTGTTAAGTGCGTACAAGACAATTTTCTGATTCAGTATGTGGATGTACCTACTAAAGAAGGTGCAAAACCTGACCTACTCTTGGGAAATAAGGCAGGGCAGGTGACTGAGGTGTCAGTGGGGCAGCACTTTGGGGCCAACGAACATAATTCTATTCATTTTAAAGTAGTGATGGAAAAAATTAGACCAGATCTAAAAGTTAAAGTTCTAACTTGGAGAAAGGCCAATTTTGACGGTATTAGGCAAGAACATTCAAAAGCTGATTGGAGACAGATGTTTGCAGGTAAAGGGACATCTGGAAAATGGGAAGGCTTCAGAAATGAGATAACAAGAATCCAGAGAAAGTATATTCCTGTCAGGGTGAAAGGGAAGGCTGGTAGGTATAGGGAATGCTGGATGACAAAAGAAATTGAGGGTTTGGTTCAGAAAAAGAAGGAAGCATATGTCAGGTATAGATAGGATAGATCGAGTGAATGCTTAGAAGAGTATAAAGGAAGTAGGAGTATACTTAAGAGGGAAACCAGGAAGTCAAAACGGGAACATGAGATAGCTTTGGCAAATAGAATTAAGGAGAATCTAAAGGGTGTTTACAAATCAATTAAGGACAAAAGGGTAACTAGGGAGAGAATAGGGCCCCTCAAAGATCAGCAAGGCAGCCTTTGTGTGGAGCCATAGAAAATGGGGGAGATACTAAATGAATATTTTGCATCAGTATTTACTGTGGAAAAATATATGGAAGATATAGACTGTAGGGAAAATGTCCAGATTACAGAGGAGGAAGTGCTGGATGTCTTGAAGTGGTTAAGGATGGATAAATCCTCAGGACCTGATCAGGTGTACCCGAGAACTCTGTGGGAAGCTAGAGAAGTGATTGTTGGGCCTCTTGCTGAGATATTTGTATCATCGATAGTCACAGGTGAGGTGCCAGAAGACTGGAGGTTGGCAAATGTAGTGCCACTGTTTAAGAAGGGCGGTAAAGACAAGCCAGGGAACTATAGACCGGTGAGCCTGACCTCGGTGATGGGCAAGTTGTTGGAGGGAATCCTGAGGGACAGGATGTACATGTATTTGGAAAGGCAAGGACTGATTCGGGATAGTCAACATGGCTTTGTGCATGGGAAATCATGTCTCACAAACTTGATTGAGTTTTTTGAAGAAATAACAAAAACGATTGATGAGGGCAGAGCAGTAGATGTGATCTATATAGACTTCAGTAAGGCGTTCAACAAGGTTCCCCATGGGAGACTGATTAGCAAGGTTAGATCTCATGGAATACAGGGAGAACTAGCCATTTGGCTCAAAGGTAGAAGACAGAGGGTGGTGGTGGAAGGTTGTTTTTCAGACTGGAGGCCTGTGACCAGTGGAGTGCCACAAGGATCGGTGCTGGGTCCTCTACTTTTTGTCATTTACATAAATGATTTGGATGCGAGCATAAGAGGTAAAGTTAGTAAGTTTGCAGATGACACCAAAATTTGAGGTGTAGTGGACAGTGAAGAGGGTTACCTCAGATTACAACAGGATCTGGACCAGATGGGCCAATGGGCTGAGAAGTGGCAGATGGAGTTTAATTCAGATAAATGCGAGGTGCTGCATTTTGGGAAAGCAAATCTTAGCAGGACTTATACACTTAATGGTACGGTCCTAGGGAGTGTTGCTGAACAAAGAGACCTTGGAGTGCAGGTTCATAGCTCCTTGAAAGTGGAGTCACAGGTAGATAGGATAATGAAGAAGGTGTTTGCTATGCTTTCCTTTATTGGTCAGAGTATTGAGTACAGGAGTTGGGAGGTCATGTTGCGGTATTACAGGACATTGGTTAGGCCACTGCTGGAATATAGCGTGCAATTCTGGTCTCCTTCCTATCGGGAAGATGTTGTGAAACTTGAAAGAGTTCAGAAAAAATTTACAAGGATGTTTACAGAGTTGGTGGATTTGAGCTTTAGGGAACAGCTGAACAGGCTGGAGCTGTTTTCCCTGGAGGCTGAGGGATGACCTTATAGAGGTTTACAAAATTATGAGGGGCATAGATAGGATACATAGACAAAGTCTTTTCCCTGGGTCGGGGAGTCCAGAACTAGAGGGCATAGGTTTAGGATGAGAGGAGAAAGATATAAAAGAGACGTAAGGGGCACCTTTTTCACACAGAGGGTGGTATATGTATGGAATGAGCTGCCAGAGGAAGTGGTGGAGGCTGGTATAATTACAACATTTAAGAGGCATTTGGATGGGTATATGAATAGGAAGGGTTTGGAGGGATATAGTCTTGGTGCTGGCAGGTGGGACTAGATTGGGTTGGGATATCTGGTCGGCTAAAACGTTTTGGACTAAAGGGTCTGTTTCCATGCTGTATATCTTTATGACCCTATGACTATGATTTGTGCCAGGAATGGAAGTGGTGACAACTTTGAGAATACTGACAGTCCCATCCCTGATGGGGTATCTGATGACTCATGGTTGTTTGTCTTTCCATGTTGAACAATTGGAAGCGACAAAATGTTTGGGTTCTCACATCGACTTTCTTTAAACTCAGTTTTCTGCTTCAAAGGCTCAGAGAATCATCCCCTACTCTATTCATTTATGGGATGTAGGTGTCACTGGCTGGGTCAGCATGTATTGCCCATCCCTAATTATCCAGAGCACAGTTTAGAATCCGTAAGACCCCAAGACATAGGAGCAGAAATTAGGCCATTCGGCCGATCAATACTGCTGCACCGTTCAATTATAGCTGATGGGTTTTTCAACCCCATTCTCCCGCTTTCTCCCTGTAACCATTGATTCTCTTGACAGTCAGGAACTTATCTATCTCTGTTTTAAATATACTCAATAACCTGGCCTCCACAGCCTTCTGTGGCAATGAATTCCACAGATTCACCACTCCCTGACAAAAGATATTTTTGTTTATCTGTATGCTAATGGACTTTCCCTCCACTCGAAGGCTGTACCATTGGGTCCGAGTCTCTCCTGCAAATGGAAACATCTTCCCAATTTCCTTTTTGTCCTGGTCGTTCAGTATCCTTTAAGTTACAATTAGATCCTCTTTCATTCTTCTAAATTCCATCGAGTGTAGTCTGAGAGTCCTCAAACCTTTCTTATACGTTAAGCAACATCATTGCAGTGAATCTGGAGTCATATGTAGGCCAGACCGGGTAAGAATGGCCGATTTCTTTCCCTAAAGCACATTAGTGACCCGGATGTGTGTGTTTTTTTCCCAACAATCAACAACATTTTCCTGGTCAATGTTTGATTCTTAATTCTAGATTTTTATTGAATTCAAATTTCACCATCTGCCAGAGCAGGATTTGAACCTGGGTTCCAGAACATTACCTGGGTCTTTGGATTAATCATTGTTGCAGATACAAAACATATAGATTTACAATCTATATTAATGACTTGAACACATGGATCAAACGTACTGTAACCAAATTTGCAGACACCATTAAAACAGATGGGAAAGTAAATTGCAGCGAAGAAACAAGAAAGTTACGAATGGATAAGGATAGGTTAGCAGAATGGGTCAAAATATGGCAGATGGAGTTTAACTTGGATAAGGGGTAGTCATTTATGTTAATTGGAAGAATTAAAAAAGCAGCTTATTATCTGAATGGAGAGAAACTTCAAAATGCTTCAGTGTAGAGGGATCTGGGTGTCCTTGTGCATGAGTCTCAGAAAGTGAGTGTGCAGACACAACAAGTAATGAGATGGGAGAAAGTGAGGACTGCAGATGCTGGAGATCAGAGTCGAGAGTGTGACGCTGGAAAAGCACAGCTATGCAGGCAGCATCTGAGGAGCAGGCGAATTGATGTTTCAGGCAAAAGGCCTTCATCACGAAGATAAATGGGCTAATGCCCGAAACATCGATTCTCCTGCTCCTCAGATGCTGCCTGACCTGCTGTGCTTTTCCAGCACCACCCTCTTGTCCAGTAATGAGATGGGCAAATGGAATTTTGGCAAAAGGAATGGAATATAAAATCAAGAAGGTGTTGCTGCTACTGTATAAGATGTGAACAAGACCACACTGGAGTGCTGCATACAGTTTTTGTCCCATTACTTGAGGAGTTATCTCATCACATTGGAGGCAGTTCACAGAAGGTTCACTAGCTTGATTCCAGAGATGAGGAGAGATTGAGCAGTTTTGGTCAATAATTGCTAAACGTTTAGAAGAATGAAAGGAGATCTAATTGACAACTATTAGCTGCTAAAGGGGTTTGAGGAAACAGCTGTAAACGAATGTTTCCTCGTGTGGGCCAACATAGAATGAGATGTCATTGTTTTAGAATAAGGGGTAGCAGATTTAAAACAGAGATAAGGAGAAATTACTTCACTCAAAGGTGGTGGAATTCACTATTCCAGAGTGGATGCTGGGACATTTATGGAGGAGATGGACAGATTTTTAATCAGTAATGGGTTGTAGGGTTACAGAGAGTGGGCAGGAAAGTGGAGTTGAGACTGAGATGAGATCAGGCGTCATCGTATTGAAGGGCGGAACAGACCCAAGGGGCTGAATGGCCTCCTCCGGCCCCTGGTTCTTAAGTACAATTATTTACAAGCATTCAATGGACATCCCAGCCTGTCACGAAATATCCCTCAACAGATCATTGCCGAGATGCCATTCCCAGATAATGACCCATTCCTGGGCAGTGCAGGGAATCAGAGACAGGGCAAGGCAGATGGGAAACACAACTAGAGGACCATTCAGCTCAAGGAGAGAGGACAGCAGTTAGCTTCATAGGAAGGCAGGTAAAATTCACAGGAAGAGGGGAGGAAGGCTATGAAATTTATAGGAACAGATTGGAGTAGGGGTGGTCTGCACTGGAAAGGGAGAGGGGCCTGCACTGGGAATGGGGGAATGGGATTGCATTGGGAATGGGAGAAGGAATTGCATTGGGAGTGGGGGAGCGGATTGCACTGGGAATGGGGGCAGGGCCTGTGCTGGGAGTGGTGATGATAGTGGTGGTCAGTAATATGTTGGTAATCCTGAGAGTGGAAGGAAATATCTCATTAGTGTGCATCACACATTTTTTTTTATTTATCAAAAAAAAATTCACACTCAACTCTGAAGTAGTTTTGTAAAAGCCCACTCCCTGAAACACAGTCTTTGAGACTGGCTGCTGTTGCTCTCTGTTGTTTCCTCTTTGTCTACTGATGTTTACAATCGTCTTGAATACCCACCTCTGACCAAATATCTGTCCATCAGCCCCATTGATTCCCTGTGTGACTCTGTGTTCGATTGTGTCTCATTATACTCAGGTGGAATGCTCTCAAACACCTTAACATGTTAGAGGTTCGATGTAATTGCAACTCGTTGTTATGTACTTGGACTGAGTTCAATAATTTTAGCACCTGAGCATCTTCTTCCATACCCTTTCCCTAATCCCAGATCCCTGGGTCCCATTATCACATTGGCTGCTTTCGCCTAGTCATTGTCCCCATTATCAGCAATCCTCCTTCCCTGCTTCAGTATTATCCATCACTTTGTCTTTCATCCCTGACTATCTTCCTGCCTCTTTGTGGGCTCCATCTCCACTTACCTACTCGCTCCCTTTCCCCCTACTCACTGTCAATAGTCTTTCCCAGCTGCAGTCAATTCTGAGTAAGGCTCGCTGGACCTGAAGCGTTAGCTCTGCTTTCTCTCCCACAGGGCTTCTCCGGCAACTTGGTTCAGATTTCCTGCATCTGCAGTCCCCTGTTTTATATTACCAAGTGGATCTTGAGAGCTTTACCAAGAAACGCATTAATTATGACCCCTTTGTCTTGGCTTAAAAGTTAGTTAAGTGTTATGGATTTTGGAGGCAGATCAGTCCAAAGTTGGGAATCAAAGCCACATCCCTTCTCCCAGCCAGTAACATAAGGGATCTGGATTTATTAGAGGAAACCTGAGCTATGTTTATATACCCCAAACCCCAGCCAGAATAAAATTAACAGGAGGGGCAAAAGATCAGTAGCTAGGACTCAATCTCAAAAGGTGTCAGAGAACTCCAATCTGATAAATGGTTGAAGGGTCAGATCCAGCAAAAACGAGGGGTGAAGGGAGTTGCTGTCTGGGTCAGAAAAGTTCTCTGTTGACTCTGAATGTAGCTCAGACTAGCTTGACTTCATGTCAACTCTTCCTGCTACTGTATATCACTGTCCAACACCAGTTCAATTGCTAAACAAGAGACAAGTCCAAATCCAGGGTCAAATGAATATTTTGCTGTTGCCTTCTATTTTATCATGGGATGCGGGCATCACTGGACTTGGAATGTTAACTCTGCTTTCTCTCTTCACAGATGCTGCCAGACCCGCTGAGTTTTTCCAATACTCTCTGCAGAAGCCTTGCATTGCTGGATGGTGGATGCAGTTTGATGCTTGGGATTGATGTTGGAGTCCATAGAGATGTACAGCATGGAAACAGACCCTTCAGTCCAACTCGTCCATGCCAACCAGATAGCCTAACCTAATCTAGTCCCACTTGCCAGCATTAGGCCCACATTCCTCAAAACCCTTCCTATTCATACACCCATCCAGATGTTGTAATTATATCAGCCTTCACCATCTCGTTCCATAAATCCACCACCCATTGCATGAAAAAGTTGCCCTTTATGTCCTTTTTAAATATTTCCCCTTTCACCTTAAACCTCTGCCCTCTAGTTTTGGACTCCCCTACCTTGGGAAAAAGACCTTGTCTATTCCCCCTATCCATACCCCCTCATGATTTTATAAACCTCTGTAAGGCCACCCCACAGCCTCCAGGGAAAACAGCCCCAGCCTATCCAGCCTCTCCCTGTAGCTCAAACCCTCCAAACCTGGCAACATCCTTGTAAATCTTTTCTGAACCCTTTCAAATTTAACAGTATCCTTCCAAAGCAGGGAGACCAGAATTGAACGCAGTATTCCCAAAGTGGCCTAACCAATGTTCTGTACAGCCATAACCTATCCTCCCAACTCAATGATCTGACCAACAGAGGCAGCTGTAGTTCTCAGCTGCTACGTTATGGGATTCCACTCTGAGAAGACACAATCCTTTCCCACAGTCACCCATCACTCTTGAGGATGCACTGTCACTAAGAATCTTGTGGGACCAAGGCCTGTCTAAAAACTGTTGCACAAAAAAAAATAGGCTGAAATTTCCAGTGCAGTTGTGAGGCAATGCTGTACGTTCAGAGATGGGAACTTTCAAAGGAGACTCTAAACCATCTGTCCCATCTGCTCCAGTGAGTGGATCTAAAAGATCCCAGAGCACTCCACTCCCGAATCATTTTCCTGCCTCTGTCACATGCGCAGACCTTGCTGGTCAGATAGTTAAACAGGAAGGGATCTCTCATTTAAGATAGAGGTGAAGAGAATTTTCTTTTCATGGAGGGTCGTTAGTCTGCAGCTCTCAGAGAGCAGTGGAGGCTGGGTCACCAACTATACTTAAGTCTGATTAGGATTACTGATTAACAAGAAAGTAAAGGGTTAAGAGGTCAGGCTAGGAAGCCGTGTTGAGGCCACATTGAGAACAGCTGTGATGTTATTGGGTGGAGCAGGCTGGAGGAACCATGTGGCCTAAGTTTTCTACGTCTAAATCTTCTGACCCTCAATAAAAGGAGGGGTAATGACCCCGACTAGTTCAACCAATATCACTGAAACCACTTACCTGATCGTGACCACTTTGAGATGTACTCTGTGCACATTGACGGTTGTCTTTGCTCATCAAGAATCCATCAATCTCTGCCTTAAAGTCTCTGACTGTATATTCCCAATCTTCAAAATCTATGACTGATTCCGATGACTCTGCACCCATTGCATTTTGAGGAAGAGAGTTCCAAACTCTCACAACCCATCTGTCTTAGCTGAGTAACTCATTATTTTAAAGTAATGATCCTCTGGTTCTAGATTTCCCCCACAAGGAAAAACATCCTCTCTATATCCACCTAGTTAAAACACCTCAGGATTTTAGGTTTCAATCAAGTCTTCAAAACTCCAGTGGATACAGGCTTAACTTGAACAGCCTTTTCTCAGAAGGCAGCCCCACCTATTCCACCAATTGGTGAATTGTTTGTGAACTATTCCAACATACTTAGATCTTTGGGGACAGTAGGGACCGCAGATGCTGGAAGTCAGAGTCAATGAATGTGGAGCTGGAAGAGTACAGCAGGACAAACAGGAGCAAGAAGGTCAATGGTTCGGGCCGAAACCCTTTGTTAGGACTGGGAAGGGGGGAGGGGAGCTCAGAAGTAATAGAGGGAGGGGTGTAGGGCTGGGGAAGGGTAGGTGGGATAGCGATAGGTGGATGCAGAGAAGAGGTTATTGTGATTGGTCAGTTGGAAGGGTGGAGTAGATGGATGAGTGGGAAGATGGACAGGTTAGGGCAGGTCAGGGAGGTAAGGGGGCGGGGGCTGGACATGGGATAAGGCTGGGGGACGAGGGATTTTGGAGCTGGTGAAGTCAATATTGAGGCCATTGATCTGTAAGCTCCCCAGGTGAAATATCGGGCAGTGTTCCTCCAGTTTGCGTTTGGCCTCACTCTGACACTGGAGGAGGCCAAGGATGGACATGTCGCCGAGGGAGTGGGAGGGGCAGTTAAAATGGCTGGCTACCAGAAGGTCTGGTTGGTAGGTCTTTCCTGGAGTAAGGAGATAAATGCTGAGTGTATTGAGATGTGGTCTCAACGATATCTTGTATAACTGAAGAATGGAGGAAGATCTCCGAAAGCAAGAGATCAGAGGGGTTTGAGGGTCTTTGTCTATAAATCACAAAATGTTAGCAGCCAGGTTCAGAGCTAACAGGGAAGGCAAATTGAACATTAGTCTTTGTTTCGAAGGAATTGAAGTATAAAAGTAAGGAGGTTTTGCTAAAACCCTGCAAGCCACTAGTCAGACCACAGCTGGAATACTGTGAACAGTTTTGGGCCCCCTGTCCAAGGGATGATAGACTGGCATTGGAAGCAGGCCAGAAAAGGTTCACTTGGCTGACACCAGATATAAAGGGGCTGCCTTATTAGAAGGGGTTGAATAGATTGGGCCTGTACTCACTGGAGCTTGGAAGACTGAGAGGCGACCATATTGAAGCATACATCATTTGGGTGGCACGGTGGCTCAGTGTTAGCATTGCTGCCTCACAGTTCGATTCCAGCCTCAGGTGACTCTCTGTGTGGAGTTTGCACATTCTCCCCGTGTCTGCGTGGGTTTCCTCCCGGGTGCTCCAGTTTCCTCCCACAATCCAAAGATGTGCAGGTGAGGTGAATTGGCCATGCTAAATTGCCCATAGTGTTCATGATTGTGTGCATTAATCAGGGGTAAGTGTCAAGTAATAGTGTAGGGGAATGGGTCTGGGTGGTTTACTCTTCGGAGGGTTGGTGTGGACTTGTTGGGCCAAATGGCCTGTTTCTTCAAGGACATTGGTTAGGCCACTGTTGGAATATTGTGTGCAATTCTGGTCTCCTTCCTATCAGAAAGATGTTGTTAAACTTGAAAGGGTTCAGAAAAGATTTACAAGGATGTTGCCAGGGTTGGAGGATTTAGAGTCATAGAGATGTACAGCATGAAAACAGACCCTTCGGTCCAACCCGTCCATGCCAACCAGATATCCCAACCCAAACTAGTCCAGCACCCGGCCCATATCCCTCCAAACCCTTCCTATTTATATACCCATCCAAATGCCTCTTAAATGTTGCAATTGTACCAGCCTCCACCACTTCCTCTGGCAGCTCATTCTAAACACATACTACCCTCTGGATGAAAAAGTTGCCCCTTAGGTCTCTTTTATATCTTTCCCCTCTCACCCTAAACCTATGCCCTTTAGTTCTGGACTCCCCGACCCCAGGAAAAAGACTGTCTATTTATCCTATCCATGCCCCTCATAATTTTGTAAACCTTTATAAGGTCACCCCTCAGCCTCTGACACTCCAGGGAAAACAGCCCCAGCCTGTTCAGCCTCTCCCTGTAGCTCAGATCCTCCAACCCTGGAAACATCCTTGTAAATCTTTTCTGAACCCTTTCAAGTTTCACAACATCTTTCCGATAGGAAGGAGACCAGAATTGCACGCAATATTCCAAAAGTGGCCTTACCAATGTCCTGTTCGGCCACAACATGACCTCCCAACTCTGACCAATAAAGGAAAGAATACCAAACACCTTCTTCACTATCCTATCTACCTGCAACTCCACTTTCAAGGAGCTATGAACCTGCACTCCAAGGTCTCTTTGTTCAGCAACACTCCCTAGGACCTTACCATTAAGTGTATAAGTCCCGCTAAGATTTGCTTTCCCAAAATGCAGCACCTCACATTTATCTGAATTAAACTCCATCTGCCACTTCTCAGCCCATTGGCCCATCTGGTCAATCTGAGGTTAATCTGAGGTAACCCTCTTCGCTGTCCACTACACCTCCAATTTTGGTGTCATCTGCAAACTTACTAACTGTACCTCTTATGCTTGCATCCAAATCATTTATGTAAATGACAAAAAGTAGAGGACCCAGCACCGATCCTTGTGGCACTCCACTGGTCACAGGTCTCCAGTCTGAAAAACAACCCTTCACCACCACCCTCTGTCTTCTACCTTGCTAATCAGTCTCCCATGGGGAACCTTGTCAAATGCCTTACTGAAGTCCATTGGGCTGTAGGGAGAAATCATGGCTGTTTTCTCTGGAGTGTCAGAGGCTGAGAGGGTGACCTTACAGAAGTTTACAAAATCATGAAAGGAATGGATAGGATAAATGGACAAAGTCTTTACCCTGGAGTAGGGGAGTCCAGTACTAGAGGGTATAGGTTTAGGGTGAGAGGGGAAAGATATAAAAGAGATCTATGGGGCAACCTTTTCACGCAGAGGGTAGTACGTGTATGGAATGAGCTGCCAGAGGATGTGGTGGAGGCTCGTAAAATTGCAACATTTAAGAGGCATTTGGATGGGCATATGAATAGGAAGGGTTTGGAGGGATATAGGCCGGGTGCTGGCAGGTGGGACTAGATTGGGTTGGGATATCTGGTTGGCATGGACGGGTTGGACCAAAGGGTCTGTTTCCATGCATTAATCTCTATGACACTATGACAGGTAGATGTGAAAAAATTGTGTCCTCTTGTGGGTGAGTCCAAAACCAAAGGGCGTAATCTCAGACGAAGGGGTCACATTTTAAAACAGAGCTGAGCAGGAATTTCTTCTCTGAGGGCTGTGAGTCTACGAAATTGTTTACCACAGAGACCCATATACTTATAGGTCAGTAAGTATATTCAAAACTGAGATAGACAGATTTTTAATTAGTAAGACAGTCAAAGATTATGGAGAAAAGTGAAGTTGAGGATTATCTGATCAGCCATGATCTCATTGAATGGCAGAACAGACTCAATGGATCTACTTCTACTCTCAGATCTGAGGCTCTTATTAGATTACTTACAGTGTGGAAACAGGCCCTTCGGCCCAACAAGTCCACACCACCCCGCTGAAGCGTAACCCACCCATACCCCTACATCTACATTTACCCCTTACCTAACACTATGGGCAATTTAGCATGGCCAATTCACATCTTTGGACTGTGGGAGGAAACCGGAGCACCCAGAGGAAACCCACGCAGACACAGGGAGAACGTGCAAACTCCACACAGTCAGTCGCCTGAGGCGGGAATTGAACCCGGGTCTCAGGCGCTGTGAGGCAGCAGTGCTAACCATTGTGCCACCGTGCCGCCCATTCTTATGTTGTAAGAATAACCACCATTCTTCTGGATTCACTTCCTGAGGCAGTAAACAGTAACATCCTATTGGCTTTCTGATTGAATTGACACATGAACCGATATTTCCGAAACTCAGAACACTGATGATCAAGCAGATTGTTACAGGTGACCAGTCAAGTCTCTGATTCTGTTTTGTTTGACAAGGTGCCTCTGGGTAGTTGAACAAATTCCAGTCTAGCAGGTGAAGGGCTTAACCTTGCATTTAAAATGAACACTGCACCCTGGCTGGAGATAAATGTCAACTACAGCTCAAATCATTCCAGATCAGTCTCTTCAGAGTTTAACCTATGAGACCTATGGAGATTTCTGTTAATGCAAGCTGGCATTGTGCTTTGCTTGCAATCTAACTGCAGTTTGTGCCAAAACCAACTTCAAATTTAAAAGTACTTCAGTAATCTGCCACTCCAGCTTCAGAGTTATAAACAGATCCTTCTCTTGCCAGTACTTTTCTAAGTTTAGCAGTCGCTTAGCAAACACACACGGGTCTGCACGTATGAAATTCTGAATTCTTGAGCTGGGTACAATGTGAACAGGTCGCACAGCTGCAGGTTTGCACGCCCTCACAAGATTATATCCCTATTACGTTCTGGAGTGTACCTGGAGAGTGGGTAGGTTTACCAAACCTCCAAATTCTTGATGTCCTCCAATCTTTACCACCTTCATGTACAACGTAGCTTCACCCAGGGCCACAGTCTGGGAGGACACCTGTTGTAGTCATAAAGAGTAAAGCAGATGTCTTTCCTGTTTTTATCTCAGCCTGGCCATCTGGAATAAGAAGCAGGAATTTTCCAAGCTTGCACTCTAGTCACTACCCTGCGTCTCTTATGGCTAATGGCTGAGGATGTATTCAATGGTACCAGTGACTCCAAACCCCCCACACTCTGCACTAACCTACAGCTCCTGATAGTCCACACCTCACCTCGAAGACAAAAATCCTAAATTCAATGGATCTGAACAATTAAAATGTTGGTGCATGCCACTCAGAGAAGGTCTGAGTTCCTGCACCAATGTGATATTTCACATGCATGTTGATTTGAGCAATTCACAGCAAGTGGTTTGGGGATGGAGTGCACTGCCTGGAAATGTGGATAATGATAAGCTAGAGGAGCAGAATTAGGCCATTCAGCCCATCGAGTATGCTCTGCCGTTCGATCATGGCTGATATGCTCCTCACTGCCATTTTCCTGCCTTCTTCCCAAATCTTTCACCCTATTACTAATTAAAAGTCTGTCTAACACCTCCTTAAATTTACTCACTGTCCCAACATCCACTGCACTTTGGGGGAGTGAATTCCACAGATTCACAACCCTTTGGGAGAAGTAATTTCTGTTGAGGCAATCAAAAGGGTATTAGATAGTTATTTATTTGGTTGACATGTAGGGTGATGAGGTAACAGCAGGCGATTGGTACTGGATAACAGAACTGGTGTAGGCATAATGGGCAGAATGGCCTCCTTCTGTGACAGAGTCTCCAGACTTCTTTCTATCACACAGCTGCTGAGGAATCTCTCCCACTTCTATGGTTAGCTTTTGAAGTAAGTTAAATGGACTTGCAGATCAATACTGGACAGGTTTATCCACTTTATGGATGCACCTTCCTTGACCATTCAGTCCAGGCTGAGTATGTAAGCGTAGAGCCTCCAGTTCAGAGATAGGGACATTACCCACTGACCTCCTGACATACTGCAGAAAGGTCTGTATTTCTGTAACACCGTTTGTAACCTCAGGATTTCTCCAAAACGTCTTGCAGCTGATGGAGCATTTTGAAGTCACTATTGCAATATGGCAGCCATTTTGTGCACAGCAAGATCCCATGAACTGTAATATCATAATGGCCTGATCATCTGCACCTCAAGTAATGTTGATTGAGAGATAAATCTTGGTCCAAGGCACTGACAAGGACTTGCCTGCTCTTCCCTCAGACAGTGTGTGGGATCATTTACGAAGAGATGGATGAGTCAGTTTATCTGAAATTTGTCACCTTCACACTCTCTAATTCCTTCACACCCCTCATAAAGTGTGATACCCAGACTGGATACAATACTCCAGCTAAGGATGAACTGAGTCCAATGCAACATCAACATAGCCTCGTTGCTCCTGTGCTTTATGTAGTTAGGAACACATAGAATAATGATTATTTACAGACTTTTACTATTGGTGAAAAAAGATATATTCATTTTTCACCCATCAGGACAATGTGCAAGAAATCTCAGTATAAAGGAACAGAACAATGTTTTACTGGATGAGAGGCATGCATTGATTGGTGGCAAGTGAATCCTGATTGGAAGAATCATTGACATGGAGAATGTACAAGTTAAGTAATGACTGGCTAATTGCCACAAACTCTATTTAAATTTAAACCAGGCAGGAGGAAAGAACCAGAGAATAGCTATTGCCTATTTTGTTCAGTTAATGTGGGTGCAGTGTTATTTTTGAGCTGAAAATGTGTTGCTGGAAAAGTGCAGCAGGTCAGGCAGCATCCAAGGAGCAGGAGAATCGACGTTTCGGGAATGAGCCCTCCTTCAGGAATGCCCGAAGCGTTGATTCTCCTGCTTCTTGGATGCTGCCTGACCTGCTGCGCTTTTCCAGCAACACATTTTCAGCTCTGATCTCCAGCATCTGCAGTCCTCACTTTCTCCTCGCAGTGCTATTTCTGTCTGCAAAGGACAGGTCCCTGTGCCTTGATACGTGTGGTTCCCAATATGTGGGAGCACATGTTGGGTCTGGATGGAGTGGGTGAGTTGGATAGCATGATGAAGCAATGAAGAGGCTGCAGGGGGAAAGATTGTTTGTGACAATCATCAAGAAAGGATAAGGACGTTGGATTGATCACACCATGAGGCATGAAAACCTGCTGCAGGAGGTGACTGAAGGTAGATGGGAGGCTTGTAGACAAAGAGGCAGAAAGAAAATGACGACATTGGACAATTTAAAGTTGATAATAGACGGCTCCTGCAAGCAACTGGAGCGGAAACTATAAATGTGCAGGACTCAAACACCATGATCCCAGACTGACCCTATCAGGTCCCTCCTTTGCTTTGAGTACATTTTCATCCTGTGGCAGTGTTTTGTGGTACAATTGGTGATCTTGCACTTGAGTTTTCCCAGTTCTAACAATAAAAGGATAGCCCCAGGAAGTAATCTCCAGACTCTCCAGCCTGTTTCACCACTCAGCGAGATCGCAGTTGATCCATAGCCCATTCCCAGTTTGGCTCCATATTCTTTTACTGGGTGGTTTGATTCAACACGGATGAGTGTGTGTTCAACATAGATTGTCAATGCCAAGGCAAAATCAAGAACTGTCTTCACACTTCAACTATTTATTTTATACTCATACTGAATACAATATTATTTACTTATGTTCATAAGATATAGGAGCAGAAGTAGGCCATTCAGCCCATCGAGTCTGCTCCACCATTCGATCATATGGCTGATATGCTCCTCACCGCCATTTTCCTGCCTTCTCCCTACATCTTTCATCCCATTACTAATTAAAAGTCTAACTCCAGCCTTAAATTTACTCACTGTCCCAGCATCCACCGCACTTTGGGGTAACGAATCCCACAGCTTCACAATCCTTTGGGAGATGTAGTTTCTCCTCAACTCTGTTTTAAATTTGCTCTCTCTTATCCAAAGACTATGACCCCTCATTCCAGAATGCCACACAAGAGGAATCATCCGCTCCGCGTCGATTTTATCTCCACCTTTTATCGTCTTGAATACCTCAGTTTGATCTCCCCTCGTTCTTCTAAATTCCAGAGAGTATCGGCCTAAACTGTACAATCTCTTTTCATACGACAAACCCCTCTCAGCTCTGGGATCAATCTCGTGACATGGCAATCACTGATACACCAAGCCAACCCATGTACGGCAAACTTTGTTTTTAACTGGCACCTTATCAACTGCCTTTCTTGATAAACCAGCAAGAATTATAAACCCTAAATCTGAAGAAGAATATAATGTGCTTCGTGCAATGTCAATATTAAACAGTTCATAAAAAAACATAAGGACTAGGAGCAGGAGTAGGCCATTCAGCCCCTCAACTTCAGGAACCTGAAGAAGGGCTCCGGCCCGAAACGTCAATTTTCCTGCTCCTCGGATGCTGCCTGACCTGCTGTGCTTTTCCAACAACACACTCTCAACTCTGATCTCCAGCATCTGCAGACCTCATGTCTCCCATTCAGCCCATCAAACCTGCTCCCTCATTTAATGCGATCGTAGCTGATCTCATCTCAGCCTCATCTCCACTTTCCTGCTCACTCTCCATGACCCTTCAACCCATTACTAATTAAAAACCTGTCCATCTCCTCCTTAAATTTATTTAGTGACCCAGCATCCACCATGTTTTGGGATAAGGAATTCCATCTCTGTTTTAAATCTGCCTGCCCTTATCCTAAAACTATGACCTCTCATTCCAGATTGCCTCTTCATCATCTCTACACCTACTTTGTCAATGCCTTTTTGCTTTTTTATTCCTTTCATTAACTCATTCACAGGATGAGGATATCTCTGGCCAGGCCAGTATTTATTGCCTGTCCCTAATTGCCCAGAGGGCTGTTAAGAGTCAACCACATTGCAGTGGGTCTGGAGACACATGTCGGCCCGAGCAGATATGGATTACAGCTTCCTTCCCTGAAGGACATTAACCATATGGGTTTATCTGACAATCAACAATGGATTCATAGAGTCATAGAGCATGGAAACAGACCCTTCGGTCCAACCTGATCATGATCCCAAATTTATGGTCATCAATAGAATTTTAATTCTAGATTTTTTTTGTATAGAATTGAATTTAAACTACTGGCCATGGCGGGTTTCAAACCTGGGTCCCTATAACTTTAGCTGAGTTTCTGGATTAAAAGTTCAATGATAAAATCACTGGGCCATGGCGTCCTCTCAACCCTGAGACGACGTTCTATTGGAGGGCAAGTCTGGTGCTAGAAGCCGCAGTAATTCCAGTTCCAATAGCATATATTAAAGCTGCTACAGTTTAAAAGCTTGCAGTTGGATCTTGGGATTGTGCTGGTTTTCTGCACAAGGTGGGCTACCCCTGTCTCAGCCCCTGCCTCTCGGCACTCCCTTGATGCTTTTAGCTGAGTGTCCTTGGGGCCCCAAGTGTTTTCTTTGAAAATCCCTTTCAGTATCTTACATTCCTCAATCAGATCTCCTCTCATTCCTCTAAGATGTACATTTTATACATTTTGTGAATGAACATTTTTTTCTGGAAACAAACGCTTTGTCAATCTGTCAGACGCTGTTGCTCACTGATTGAACCAGCCCTGGCCTTCGGTGAAAGCCTTCAATACAGCATGTGAGAGTATCACAGTGACTTTCTAATTAACACACAGCCTTTGTTAACCTTGGCTGCTTCACCCACTGGGGAATCAACCTCTCGTGACACATGGCGAAACAGTGGTTTACTCTCTCTATTCCCCAACCTCCCAGGTCCACAACCTCTAATTATCTGCTGAGACTCATAAAACATTACAATGAAGCAATCAGTGGAAGAATGCAAAGAGATATTATGTTGTTACAAACTGTAAAGGCTGCATTACATTTTTAACAGGGTTCCCATTTGCAGAGACTTCTGAACGTTCGATCAGATTTTCAGTCACATTCCTCCCAGCTGTTATCCGGAAGAAAAAGGCTTATCGGGGGTCAGTGCTTTCAGCATTACTGGACATGTTAAAAAAAAACAAATAAATCATTGCTCTAGACACAACATTGTGATTGTTCTACAACAAACCACAAATATGCTATCAGCGTTGACTCACGGAGCATAGCAGTAATGCAGGTTTTGCTCAAAGATAACTCTCTTAGTTCTGAAATGTAGGTTGGTGGGTACAT
This sequence comes from Chiloscyllium punctatum, assembly GCF_047496795.1. Classification (NCBI taxonomy): domain Eukaryota; kingdom Metazoa; phylum Chordata; class Chondrichthyes; order Orectolobiformes; family Hemiscylliidae; genus Chiloscyllium; species Chiloscyllium punctatum. The sequence continues at coordinate 11,189,023 of NC_092758.1, forward strand.
TGTAAACACTAACCGCACATTTCTGGGCTGACAGTGAGAGGGTGAGGGGTCACGAAGCTGCTCTTTCAAGTGGATACCAAATAACTGCCTAATCAGTAGGGCTTTGTGATGCAGCGATAGTGCCCCTACCTCTGGGCTATGAGAGCACTTAAATTCAAGTCCCACTTACAGAGTCATACACTTGACTCCACAGGTCTGAGCAAGTTGCTTACAAATTCCTGTGGAAGAGTGGTAACATCCTGACTTGTGGGCTAGGAGGTGGTTCAGATCATTGACTATAGAAGTTGGGATGTCATGTGACAGTTGTGAAGGACATTGGTGAGGCCACCTTTGGAGTACTGTCTCCCTGGATGAGGAAGGATGTTATTAAACCGGAGAGGGTGCAGAAGAGATCTACCAGGATGTTACTGGGACAGGAGGGTTTGATTTATAAGGAGAGGCTGGATAGGCTGGGAATTTTTTTCATTGGAGCAGAGACCTTATTGAGTTTTGGCAAATAGCAAAGTTCTTTTCCCGACAATTGTGGAGTTCAAAACTAAAGGGCATAACTTTAAGGTGAGAGGAGAAAGACTTAAAAAGGACCTGAGGGGCAACATTTTCACACAGAGGGTGATTTGTACATGGAATGAACAGCCAGAGGAAGTGGTAGATGCAGGTACATAGAGTCATAGAGATGAACAGCATGGAAACAGACCCTTCGGTCCAACCCGACCATGCTGCCCAGATATCCCAACCCAATCTCGTCCCATCTGCCAGCACCCGGCCCATATCCCTCCAAACCCTTCCTATTCATATACCCATTCAGATGCCTTTTAAATGTTGTAATTGTACCAGCCTCCACCACTTCCTCTGGCAGCTCATTCCATACACGTACCACCCTCTGTGTGAAAAGGTTGCCCCTTAGGTCCCTTTTATATCTTTCCCCTCTCACCCTTAATCTATACCCTCTAGTTCTGGAATCCCCCACTCCAGGGAAAAGACCAGGTCTATTTATCCTATCCATACCCCTCCTGATTTTATAAACCTCTATAACGTCACCCCTCAGCCTCTGACGCTCCAGGGAAAACAGCCACAGCCTATTCAGCCTCTCCCTGTAGCTCAGATCCTCCAATCCTGGCGACCTCCGTGTAAATCTTTTCTGAACCCTTTCAAGTTTGACAACATCTTTCCGATAGGAGGGAGACCAGAATTGCACGCAATATTCCAACAGTGGCCTAACCAATGTCCTGTACAGCCGCAACATGACCTCCCAACAGTTATAACATTTAAAAGACATTTGGAAAGGTACATGAATAGGAAAGAAGGATATCGGCCAAATGCAGGCAAGTGGGACTAGTTTAGTTTGGGAAACTTAGTCAGCATGGACAAGTTGGGCCGAAGGGTCTGTTTCTGTGCTGAATGACTCTGTGAGTCTGAACAGACTGATTCTTTTTTCAAAAATTGCAGCCTGTGTTTTCTGAGTGTTTGTGGCTCTGATTTCCAGGATCCACAGTATTTTGCCCTTGCTATATCATGTTATACATTTCACGCATGAGAATTTTAGTTTAAAAAAGGAACTGAAGTAGGCATTGCTCTTCAAGAAGATGATGACTGACCTGATTATGACTTTTGGTCTACTTTCTTGCCTATTCCCCATAAACTTTATCAATCAAGGGGTGGTACGGTGGCTTAGTGGTTAGCACTGCTGCCTCACAGCACCAGGATCCCAGGTTTGATTCTCAGCCTTGGGTGACTGACTATGTGCAGTTTGCACATTCTCCCTGTGTCTGCGTGGGTTTCCTCCGGGTGCTCCGGTTTCCTCCCACAGTCCAAAGATGTGCCAGCCAGGTGAATTGGCCATGCTAAATTGCCTGTAGTGTTAGGTGCGTTAGACAGAGGGAAATGGGTCTGGGTGGGTTACTGTTCAGAGGGTCGGTGTGGACTGGTTGGGCTGAAGGGCCTGTTTCCACACTGTAGGGAATCTAATCTAAAAATTGATTAGCCTTGAACCAGACTCAACTACTTTCTGAGGGTGAGGACTCTAAAGATTAACGATCCTCTGAGAGAAAATAAATTCGTCCTCATCTCCATCTTAGTTAGGAGACCCTTAATTTTGAAAATTAATCCCCTAAATTCAGACTCCCCCACAGGAGGGAAACATCCTCCCAGTAGTTGCTCTGACAACTCCCCTTCGAACCTTGTATGTTTCAATTAGATCATCTCTCATTCTTCCAAACTCCAATAAGTGTAAGATCAACCTGCTCAGCCTTTCCTCAAAGGGTACTTCCATCTCCTGGTTTCATTCCCTGCCCAGTATCTCACACTGAATTAGTTTTTGAACGCAAGAGTAAATCATTAACTGTTTTTTAGATTAGATTCCCATACAGTGTGGAAACAGGCCTTTTGGCCCAAAACATCCACAATGACCCTCCGAAGGGTAAATGCTAAATTGTTCTTGGTGTTAGGTGCATTAGTCAGGGGTAAATGTAGGGGAATGGGTCTGGGTGGGTTGCTCTTCGGAGGGTCAGTGTGGATTTCTTGGCCCAAATGGCCTGTTTCCATACTATAGGGAATCTAATCTTGAGGCTACCTCGTTGCAAGTTTTTAAGACAAAGATAGATTTTTGAACAGTAAAGGAGTTAAGGGTTATGTTGAGAGAGCGGGTAAGTAGAGCTGAGGCCACAAAAAGATCAGGCATTATCATATTGAATGGCAGAGCAGGCTTGAGGGGGCAGATGGCTTACTCCTGCTCCTAGTTCTTATGTTCTTATGTCCTTGTTTTTATTAATGGGACTCTATTTACCATTCAGAAAACTTAAAGTTTGCATTATATGTAAATAGTTCAGTTTATTCTCCTTTATTCATTTGTTTTGAGCAGTAAACTTCCGTTTTAATGTTAAAATCAAATCTGCAGCATTTGTGTTTGTGTTTCAGTGAAAGACCACTTTGCTAAAATTACAAATTATGATCTATCAAGCCAGATTACTTCTGTCCAATAATAACATGAGCTCAGATCATATTATTTGCTTCAATCAGTAAAATGGCCAATGTCTCTCTTTGGACAGGTAGTTCCCTTATAACGTCATAAACCTCACTTAATAGAAAATTGTTTACTAGACGTAGTGCGGTCTATGGGAAAAATAGGGTTAGGGACAGATCAGCACAAAATATTACTTACAATTGCTCAAAAATCACCCAAAAGTGTGATGCAAAGTACAGCACAGTCTGAATGATGGTTGAAATCATATTTATTAGTGAAACAAAAGTAAATTTAACACAGTACATTTTAAAAATGTAAGAAAGCTACTCTCTGTACAGTACCTCTCACAGAAAGCTGCTCTGACCTCAGCGCATGTGCATGGAGAATTCAGTGCAGATATCGGCGCATGTACAGATCCAAGTGCTGGAATCCCGCTATTGTGAGCAGAGGTAAGCGTTCTCAAAAATTCTGTTCCCTAATTCTTCAGCAGCGTTATAGCCAAATCGCGCTGCTGAAACACGTGTTATTGCAGAACTACCTGTACTAATTTTCTGTAAACAGCAGGTGGAATCGTTCAATACCTTCATGTTTTTTTTCACATAATCTTTAGATATAATTATGCATTCCAAACAATATGAACACACAAAGAAGATACAGCAAACCTTTTATAAACCATCATCTATGGCACCAGGAGTGTGTGCTGGATCAAATTAACTGATTGTCGAGAGAAACACAGTAAACACTTACCAAGAGAAGCTTCAAGTTATCAACGTCCCTCCAAACAACTATTGCAAATATTAACACTCTTCCTAAGATCAGTATAAAAACACACAGTAAGTCATAGAAACGTAATGTGTGGACATGCACATCACTGTTAGACTTTATTTACAGCATAAATATTCAGACATCATGGTACCAGCTTAAGGGGTAATTAGGGATGGACTTGCCAGTGACGCCCATATCCCATGATAGAATCATTTTCTGACCTGTTGGTGTACACTTCCACTAAATGAAGAAGAACATAATGTGCTTTGTGTAATGTCAATATTAAACAGTTCATAAAAAAAAGGGCTAGGAGCAGGAGAAGGCCATTCAGCCCCTCAAGCCTGCTCCCCCATTTAATGCGATCATGGCTAACCTCATCAAGGCCTCAAATCCACTTTCCTGTTCACTCTTCATGACCCTGCAACCTGTTACTAATTAAAAACCTGTCATCTCCTCCTTATGCCTATTTAGTGACCCAGCATCCACCATACTTTGGGAGAGTGAATTCCACAGATTCATGATCTTCGGAGAAAAATAATCCCTTCTCATCTTTGTTTTAAATCTGCTCGCCCTTATCCTAAAACTACGACCTCTTGTTCCAGATCATTCCACAGAGGTATCATCCTCTCTCCATCTACTTTGTCAATCCCCTTTAGCTTTTTATTCTTTTCTTATTTCATTCACGGGATGAGGCTATTGTTGGCAAGGCCAGTATGGCCCTTTCAGAGGGCATTTACAAAGTCAATGTGAAGAATAGCCATTCTCAGATTCGAAACGTTAACTCTGTTTCTCACTTTACAGACGCTGCCAGACCTACCGAGTTTCTCCAGAAATTTCTGGTTTTGTATAGAGTATAGATGGTTAACACTGCTGCCTCACAGTGTCAGAGACCCGGGTTCAATTCCCGCCTCAGGCAACTGTCTATGTGGAGTTTGCATATTCTCCCCGTGTCTGCGTGGGTTTCCTCCGGGTGCTCCGGTTTCCTCCCACAATCCAAAAATGTGCAGGTTAAGTGGATTGGCCATGCTAAATTGCCCATAGTGTTAGATGAAGGGGTAAATGTAGGTCAATGGGTCTGGGTGGTTTCCGCTTCGGCGGGTCAGTGTGGACTTGTTGGGCTGAAGGGCCTGTTTCCACACTGTAAGGAATCTAATCTAATCTAATCTAATCTAAAAAAAAACCATGTTGGTATGGGTCTGGAGTCACATGTAAGCCAGTCCAGGTAAGGATGACAGATTTCCTTTCCTAAAGGATTTGAGTGGGTCAAACAGCAAGTTCAGCAACAATCTGTGATAATTGTCATGTTGCGATTACTGACACAAGTTTAAAATTCCAAACTCTTTTTAATTGAATTCAAATTCCATCAGATGCAAGGATGAGATTTGAATCCATGATCAATCATAGAATCCCTACAGTGTGGGAACAGGGCTTTCGGCCCAACAAGTCCACACTGACCCTCCAAAGAGTCACCCACCCAAACCCATTCCCCTGCCTTATTACTCTATATTTTCCCCTAACTACTGTAACTGACCTACACATCCCTGAACAACATGGGCAATTAGCATGGCCAATTCACCTAACCTCCATATCTTTGGACATAGTATTCAGATCCACTTCCCTAAAGGATGTCGAATACTGGAATAATCTCTAGATTAATCCTAGATTAATAATCCCGAGATTACAATCTTCTTTAGAATGAACAAGACGATAGTGACTCATTTAGAGGAAGTTGGAGCACCCAGAGGAAACCCATGCAGACATGGGGAGAAAGTGCAAACTCCACACAGACAGTTGCCCATGATCCTGGAGCATTAAACTGGCCTTCAGGATTATTAACCCAGTGATATAATGACACCAGCTCATTCGATTGATGATAAGATTAAGTGGAGCTAGAGTTAACTGGAGGTTCATATCTAAATGATCTCCATTCCAACTGATTACAGACTGTCTACAAGGCATGTTACTAATACATTATATCCTGTTAAGGTATAATGATTGACAACAGTTTACTTCAAGCCCGTAAGGCCTGGTTTGTTTCATTTTTACTCTTTTTCCTGGTGGGGGGGACGGAATTTATTGGGACTGTTGCAAGTATTTTTGGAACAGCATCATTAAGTCAGGATAGTCTGTCGGGTTTTTGGATAAGATGAGTTATCCAGTATTCTATTTTCTGTTCTTTGCGTTTCATTCCATAATTTTGTAAATAAATCTTGTTTGCTTAAAACTTGGCAGTCGGATCAGCTAACTCACTCCAGGAATATCCACTATACACTTACCTAAAACAAATAGCAAAGTTACGGTCTGGGCTACTCTTTTAAAAATGTTTTGAGGGGTCGGGCCTGGTCCACAACAATGTTGAATACGGGAATAATCTCTGCCTAGACCACAATCTTCTTTAGAATGAACAAGTCTACCGTGACTCATACTGAACTCATTAATTTTGATTGTCAGTGTGCTCTGTTGCTTCATTGCTTGAGTAATCTTGCTCTGTCCTGCAACAAGATTTATACACGTTGGTATAGATGTCCTCATGAGGCTTCATGTGTGTTCCAACTGTGAACTGAATTGAGAGCAGATGAGAGAGGTGGAGATGCACTTTATCTTTTCTCATGCCCCAGAGGAATCCAGGAAGGCCGGGATTTACTTCCCATCTGGAGTCTCCACAATCAGGACCAGCTGTGGCTTGATTGGTTGCAATCATCACTTTTTTCATAATTCATGGAGTCATAGAGATGTACAGCATGGAAACAGACCCCTTGGTTCAACTCGTCCATGCCGATCAGAAATCCTAACCTAATCTAGTCCCATTTGCCAGCACTTGGCCCATATCCCTCCAAACCCTTCCTATTCATTCATCCATCCAAATGCCTTTTAAATGTTATAATTGTACCAGCCTCCACCACTTCCTCTGGCAGCTCATTCCATACATGTACCACTCTCTGTGTGAAAAAGTTGCCCCTTAGGTCTCTTTTGTATCTTTCCCCTCTCACCCTAAACCTATGCCCTCTAGTTCTGGACTCCCCCACCTCAGGGAAAAGACCTTGTCTATTTACCCTATACACGCTCCTCATGATTTTATAGACCTCTATAAGATCACCCCTTGGCCTCTGACGCTCCAGGGAAAACAACCCCAGCCTAATCAACCTCTCCCTATAGCTCAAACCCTCCAGCCCTGGCAGCATCCTGGTTAACCTTTTCTGAACCCTTTCAAGTTTCACGGCATCCTTCCAATAGGAATTCCTTCATGGAATGTGGGCATCATTGGCTCAACCAACATCCGTTGCCCACTCATAATTGCCCTTTGGCTAGGTGGTGGTGAGTGGCGTTCTTGAATTGCCGCAGCCTATCTGGTGCAGATACTGCACGCTCTCGGTTTGTTGTGACAAAATGACTTGTGAGGCCATACTAGAGTGCAGTTTAAGAATCACGGGTTAACCATACCACTGGCTTACGGGCATTGCCTAACTCAGGCATGGAATGGAATTCAGTCAACCAGATGGGTTCCCAGGCTGTCATCTTGCTCGAATCAAAAGATTAGGGGTTCAAGTCTCGTTCCAGTGATGTGAACAGGAAAGCCCAGCCTGACACTCACAGTGCAATACTGAGACACGGTAGATCACCTTGTCACTTACACATTGTTCTATGTGGGATCTCTCTGTTGGGTGCACTCTGTAGGTGCAGAAATTGGCTACACTTCTTGCAGCGTAATTGTGATGACATTAATTTGGGACATAATAAGACCCTATGCCGCAGAAACATAAATTTAATCCTTTTCACACCTGAAGATGCCACTATCCGAAGAGGATGTTGAAGGGGATGGCTTTCTGTCCTCTGGGTAGCTATAAATGATCCCATTGCCATGGTGTCAAAGCCAGTCACTCCCAGTGTGCTGGCCAGCGTTACACAGTTTGGATGGAGCAGCTACAAGGCATGGAATAGCTTCAGCAATAACTGACAGGTTGCTGACAATTTTAAGACCGCACAATGTAAAATAGAAGTAGGCCATTCAGCCCATCGAGCCTGCTCTACAATGAAATGAGATCATGGCTGATCTGATCATTTTCAATTCGACCTTCCTGCCTTTCCCCCATAACTCTTGGTTCCCTACTTGTTTTAAAAATCTGTCTATCTCACCCTTCAATGACATAGCTTCAACAGCCCTCTGAAGTAAAGATTAAAGTATTTAAGGCCGAGGTGAGGAGTAATGCCTTGTCTCATAGGATAGTGAATCTGGGGAACTCATTGCTGCAGAGGCCAAGTTATTGAGTGTCTTTAAGACAGATATAGTTCTTCAAAGTGAGAAGATCAAGGGTTACAGGGAAAAGGCAGGAGAATGGGATTCAGAAACATATCAGCGATGATCAAATGGTAGAGCAGGCTTGATGGGCTGAATGGCCTAATCTGCTCTCATCTCTTAAAGTCTTGTGGCCAAATTGACTGCTCAATTTCCAAAATGACAACAGTGACAACACTTCAAAAATACTTCCTTTGTTACTTTATATGTCTTAACGTTGAGAGCGGAGAAAAATAAATGCAAGGTTTGTCTTTTACCCTTTCAAAATCCAAAGCCTTTTTCTGCACTACTACGTGGCTATCTGCAACTTTAAATAAGAGAGGAATTGTCGGCAGTTTGAACCCACAATCTCAAAGATGGTGGGAGAGGTGTCCAGTGACTGTGTAGAAGTATTTGGATCTAAGGCTGGTTTGTCAGGTCTTTGGCTCTGTTTTATTCCTTTGTCCAAGCTTTAGTGCTGAGCCCAGATGGCTGAGACCTCAACATTGAGTCAGCAAGGGCTGAGTTCAACTCCCATTGTAGTACTTGAGAACCTAAAACTGAGCCTGAGGAAGAGTCACCGCACTTGAAGACTTGGAGTATTGTGCGCAGTTTTTGGCCCCATATCTTGGGAAGGATGCATTGGCCCTGGACCATGTTCAGAGGAAGTTCACAATAATGGGGGCCTTACTAGATGAGGAATGTTTGAGGACTCTGGGTTTATACTTGATCTACTTTAGGAGAATGAGGAGGGATCTAATTGAAACTTGCAGAATACTGAATGGCATGGACAGAGTGGATGTTGGGAAGAATTTTCCATTGGTAGGAGAGACTCGGACCCCAGGCACAGCCTTAGAGTAAAGGGAAGACCTTTTGAATGGAGATAAGGAGAAACTTCTTCAGCCAGAGTGGAGAATCCATGGAATTCATTGCCACAGAAAGCTATGGAGGCCAGGTCATTGAGTATATTTAAGATGGAGATAGATAGGTTCTTGATTGTCAAGGGGATCGAGAGTTAAGGGGAGAAAGTGGGAGAATGGGGTTGAGAAACTGATCAGGGAGGAGAAAATGTGGACTACAGATGCTGGAGATCAGAGTCGAGAGTGCGGTGCTGGAAAAGCACAGCAGATCAGGCAGGAGACTGATGAAGGGCTCATGCCCGAAACGTTGATTCTCCTGTTCCTTGGATGCTGCCTGTTTTGCTGTGCCTTTCCAGCACTACACTCTCGACTGAGAAACTCATCAGCCATGATTGAATGGCGGAGCAGACTTGATGGGCTGAGTGGCCTAATTTCTGCTCCTATATCTTATGGTCTTATGAAACGTTAACTCTGTTTCTCTGTCTCCACAGATGCTGCCGACCTGCTGAGATTCCACAGTAATTTCTGTTCCCGTTTGTTGCGATGCTGGAGTGGCCTTATTTGGATGAAATGTTAAAGCAAGTTGACCAGTGGCTGTAGGAGATCACATGAGACTATTTTCAAGGAGACCAGGGATGTTGTCCTCAGTTTACTGGGTAATACTTACATTTCAGCTGACATCTCAAAGATGCAGATATCATCACAATGCCGCTTGTGGGATCTTGCTGTGCACATGTTGGCCATTGCATTTACCACATTCCAGTTTTTGCTACAGTTTTAAAGTACTGTAAATCCTACCTCTGCAATCTCACTCAGTCTCACTGGGATATCAAGATGTACTAGCTCAGGTCTGCTCTTCATTCTGAACTTCGAATGTCTTCATCATTTGTGGTCACACCTTCAGGTTTACCAGGTCCCCAGTTCATAAACAACCATTCCCCCCCATTCCTTACAACTTCTCTGCTTTGATTTCCTCCTCAAAGACATTCCTTAAAACTTGTCTCTTTGACCCTGTTCTTTCCTGATGGGTCTTGCTATCATAGATTAGGAACATAGGAGCAAGTATAGACCGTTCAGGTCTGTTCCACCATTCTAGATCGTAAGGTCGTAGACTCATAGTCATACAGCAGGGAAACAGACCCTTCCATCCAACTCATCGGAGCCAACCAGGATGCCTAAGCTGAACTAGTCCCATTTGCCGGTGTTTGGCCCATATCACTTTGTACCTGTCCTAAAGTCTTTTAAATGTTGCAATTGTACCTGACAAATAGAAACATAGAGTCATAGAGATGTACAGCATGGAAACAGACCCTTCGGTCCAACCCGTCCATGCCGACCAGATATCCCAACCCAATCTAGTCCCACCTGCCAGCACCCGGCCCATATCCCTCCAAACCCTTCCTCTTCATATACCCATCCAAATGCCTCTTAAATGTTGTAATTGTACCAGCCTCCATCACTTCCTCAGACAGCTCATTCCATACACGTACCATTCTCTGTGTGGAAAAAGTTGCCCCTTAGGTCTCTTTTATATCTTTCCCCTCTCACCCTAAACCTATGCCCTCTAATTCTGCACTCCCCAACCCCAGGGAAAAGACTTTGCCTATTTATCCTATCTATGCCCCTCATAATTTTGTAAACCTCTAGAAGGTCACCCCTCAGCCTCTGATGCTTCAGGGAAAACAGCCCCAGTCTGTTCAGCCTCTCCCTATAGGTCAAACCCTCCAACCCTGGCAACCTCCTTGTAAATCTTTTCTGAACCCTTTCAAGTTTCACAACATCTTTCCGATAGGAAGGAGACCAGAATTGCACGCAATATTCCAATAGTGGCCTAACCAATGTCCTGTACAGCCGCAACATGACATCCCAACTCCTGCACTCAATACTTTGACCAATAAAGGAAAGCATACCAAATGCCTCCTTCACTATCCTATCTACCTGCGACTCCACTTTCAAGGAACTATGAACCTGCACTCCAAGGTCTCTTTGTTCAGCAACACTCCCAACTCAAACAAGTTTGTGAGACATGATTTCCCATGCACAAAGCCATGTTGACTATCCAGAATCAGTCCTTGCCTTTCCAAATACATGTACATCCTGTCCCTCAGGATTCCCTCCAACAACTTGTCCACCACTGACGTCAGGCTCACCGGTCTATAGTTCCCTGACTTGTCCTTACCACCCTTCTTAAACAGTGGCACCACATTAGCCAACCTCCGGTCTTCTGGCACCTCACCTGTGACTATCGATGATACAATAGAAACGGGATTGTAAGAGGTTCTGTTCACTCTGAGAGCTGGCTCTGAGGGAGCTGGATCAATGTGAAGGACCCTTCACCTGTAAATAAAAGGTGACACGGTGATGGGATACCACTCTGTGGGATTATTTCGGCCTGCCTTTGTCACCTGGTATCTTGTCCCCACTGCCCAGGGAAACACTCTAGCTACATCTACTGTGTCTCTGCCTTGAAGAATCCTCCCTCACCACCCGACGTCTGGAGGAAGAAAGCCTCATCTTCCACCTTGGGACCTTCCAACCCCATGGCATCCATGTGGATTTCACCAGTTTCCTCATTTCCCCTCCCCCCACCTTAACCCAGTTCCAACCTGCCAGCTCAGCACCATCCCCATAACCTGTCCTACCTGTCAATCTTCCTTCCCACCTATCCACTCCACCCTCCTCTCCAACCTATCAACTTCACCTCCACCTCCATCCATCCACCTATTGCAATCTCAGCTTCCTTCTCCCCAGCCCCCCCCCTCCCATTTATCTCTCCACCCTGTAGGCTCCCTGCCTCATTCCTGACAAAGGGCTTTTGCCCGAAACGTCGATTTTCCTGCACTTCGGATGCTGCCCGACCTGCTGTGCTTTTCCAGCACCACTCTAATCTTGACTCTAATCTCCAGCATCTGCAGTCCCCACCTGTGCCATGCTGACCAGATATCCTAAAGTAATCTAGTCCCATCTGCCAACACTTGGTCCATATCCCTCTAAACCCTTCCTATCCATATACACTTCATGATGCTTTTTAAATGTTGTAATTGTACCAGCCTCCACCACTTCCTCTGGCAGCTCATTCCATACACGTACCACCCTCTGTGTGAAAAGGTTGTCCCTTAGATCCCTTTTAAATCTTTCCTCTCTCACCCTAAACCTATGCCCTTGCGTTTTGGACCCCCTAACCTGGGGAAAAGACCTTGTCTATTCATCCTATCTCTACCATTCCTGTAACCCCAGAGAATCCAAGCCCATTTTCCTCAATCTCTCCTCTTGGACAATCCGACCATCCTGGGGATCAGTCTAGTGAACTTCCACCTCCCTCTTTCTCCAACAAATAGGTGAGGTGGGATGGGACTGGGGGGGGGGGCAGGAGGAGACGGGTAGGGAGGGGGTTGCAGTGTGAGAAACTGCACACCAGCTGTGGTCAATTTTGTGACTGTTTTGTTTGCTTGTCAAGCACCTTGGGATGTTTACTGGCTCAGAGCTGCTATACAACTACACGTTGTTGTTGTAAAGCATCCTGGGACATCCTGAGGTTGTTATATCAATCTTTCCTTTTCATGGGCGGTTTGTAGGAATGCAAACCCTGTGAAAATACACAGCGTGATATTAACGTTTGAACACGTTAGTGTGAAATTGCTTTATCTCATTTACACGCATTAATCGGCATTTTGTTTCGCAATTGCGATACTGGGTATGCCCTGAGTGTTTTTGTGTTGTTGCTGGTTCCACAAATTTTGTTTATCCCGTATGCATCACAGCTCACATACCTGTTACATTCTTGATGGTCTGTTGATTTTTTTTCTCTTCTGTTTCAGATGTTGTCTGACGAACCATTTCAATTCAATCAAAGGCCCATCTGGTGAAAGTATTTTTGTCACTGGGCTGTGCTCGGTATCAACAACAAGCCCTCGCACTTAGATAGCGTCCATGGTGTGGAAATAGAAAATTCCAAGATCCGGAACAGAGGCGCTAGTCAATAAAAATTGAGGTGTTGGGTTGAAGAGGGAACAATCATCAGGAGTGACCAAAACCTCAGTCAAAAATTTGGATTTTATTTCCAGGATGGTTGGAAAGTGATCATAGAATCCATACAGTGTGGAAGCAGGCCATTTGACCCGTTGAGTCCATACTGACCCTCCGGATAGCATCCTACTCAGACCCACCCACCTATCTTATCCCTGTAACTCTCTGTATCCCGTGGCCAATCTACCCAGTTGCACAAGTCTGGACTGTGGGAGGATACCAAAGCAAACCCACACAGAGACAGCAAAACATACAAACTCCACAGAGACCGTCATCCGCAGCTGGAACTGAACCCAAGGCCCTAGTTTCATGAGGCAGCAGTGCTAACCACTGAGCCACCATGCTGTCCAGATGGAAAGAATGTGAGAGTTGGAGGAATTCTGAAGTTTAGAACATTTATTTACATTCTATCAGCACACGCAGGGTGTTGGATGGAGTACTCACCTGTGTCCCTTCCCAACACACATTAACACAGCGCAACTTGAACTTCAGGCTAACACACCAACATTCCCACATACAAAGACCAGGGGTTGTAGATAATTTCTAATCACCTTTTGTTGCATGCATTCCTGGAATGGTAAAACACAAACATATTTATTGCCCTGAACAACTGTTCTTTCAGGTAAAAACAATGAGTGCAGGTGCTGGAAACCAGACTCTGGATTGGTGGTGCTGGCAGAGCACAGCAGTTCTGCTCCTCAGATGCTACCTGAACTGTTGTGCTTTTCCAGCACCACTAATCCACCAACTGTTCTTTCAGCTGATAGACTGGAATCCAAACCACAGGTGATGATTTCCTGTTCTGAAGGGGTAAGCTACCCTTCATTATCTTTACAGCCACAGGCAATTACACTGCAGTTTTCTGTATGGCATCTGCCTCTATGAAGCTTTGCTGTTCAAAGATCCTTTTACATACTTCAGGTGTGACATTCTATGTTTCCTCGCAGGACTCATTATAATCCAAACAAGATTTCTTTTAAAATAAGCACACAAGCTCTGCTTAACAATTTGCTATGTCCATACGTATTTCAGAGTTGTGATTTGCTGTCATGACAACAGGACTAAACTTCAGCGGTGGATGTGGAGATATCGGGTTGGGCACCCAACTTATGTGGTATTTAGGGAAGATGGTAGCATAGTAGTAACATGATAAGGCTAATGGTTTGAGGGAATAGGTTCAAATCATGACTAATGCTGAATGTTGTAAAAAGCCACCTGGTTCATGAATAATCTTCAGGGACGCTCCCTTATATTCACTGGGACTTACTCAGTGTCAGGGGCTTGGATAGGGTGGAGCTTATTAGGTGTGTCCAGGATCACTTTTTAAAAAATAATATCGAAGCCCTTATAGAACATGGAAGCCCTTACAGAAAGTCTGTAATGTCTATCTTTTTGTTCTGTTTCTAATGTTCCTAACTTATATGTATACTATGTGTATATGTAATGTGGTATAACGTTTTCTTTATTTTCTGTACTTTTTATATCTAAGATTTGTACTTGGTACTTTGTACCTAAGATAACGTCATGCATTGGTGACCTAGAATACTTTTCACTGTAATGTGATAATAAACTTAATTCTAATTCTAATTCTAAATAGTACAACTAAGGAAGACTAGACCTAGTATCAGAAAGGAACCTGGCCGGTTTCAGTGGGGGAGCATTTTGGGAAGAGTGACCATAATTCTGTAAGTTTTAAGTTAATTAAGGAAGGATAAGATTCGCCCTCAGGTTGGGGGAAGGCTAACTACCCAAACATTATTTGGAGACGCCAGTATTGGACTGGGGTGGACAAAGTTAAAAATGACACAACACCAGGTGAGAGTCCAACAGGTTTATTTGGAAGCACTAGCTTTCAGACCATTGCTCCTTCATCACTCCACCTGACGAAGGGCCAGTGCTCCGAAAGCTAGTACCTCCAAATAATCCTGTTGGATTATAACCTAGTGTCGTGTGATTTGTTTTTTGCCATAACATTAGACAGGAACTGAGGAATGCAGTTTGTGGGGTAGCCGTTTGAAGATAAATCCATATCTGGCATGTGAGAATCATTTAAAGGCCAGTTGACTAGAGTTCGGGACCAGCACGCTCCCGTGAATATGAAGGAGAACGATGGCAAGATTCAGGAAGATTGGATGACAAGAGAAATTGAGGGCTGAGTCAAAATGAAAAACGAAACCTATGGAAGGTCCAGGAAATTGAATTGGAGATGCCGGTGTTGGACTGGGGTGTACAAAGCTAAAAATAACAACCATCTGATGAAGGAGCAACGCTCTGAAAGCTAGTGCTTCCAACTAACCCTGATGGACTATAACCTGGTGTTGTGTGATTTTTAACCAGGAAATTAAAGACAGACAGAGCCCTCAAAGTTTACAAAGAAAGCAAGAAAGAACTCAAACAGGGAATTAGGAAGGCTAAATGGGGACAGGAAATGTCTGCTGTGGAGGGTGTATGTGGGGATTTCCGGTGATACGGCTGGGGTGGGGAGCTGACGATGTTAGCTGTTGAAATCCCTGACAGACACTGAGGCAAGCAAGTACCTGGGGAGTGAAATCAATACTTACAAAGAATAAGTCTGGAATTAAAAATGTTACTGAAATGGCAACAGGGAAGCAATTGCTGTATGAAGCCACCTGGTTCACTAACATCCTTTAGAAAAGGAAATCTACCATCTTTACCTGGTTAGGCCTACACACTACTCCAACCCCAGAGTGAAGGACCCAGCAATAATTGGAAATGGAGCCTCCATTTTGAATTCTACAAGCCAATCAGATTTACTGGTTTTAATTACTGAATATGGCTGACTTCTGACTGACCTCTGAGATGGACTAGCAAGCTGCTCAGTTCAGGGGCAATTAGGGACGGGAAATACAGTAAATGCAAGTCTGGCCAGCAATGCCCACATCCCATGAAAGAATTGAACCATAAGACCATAAGGTGCTAATCAATTTACCTTCAATCCATGTCCTCTTGTTCTGACTCCTCCTAGCAATGAGAACAGTTTCTCTATGCCTACTTTGTCTCCATGAATTAGATCACTCGGCCCATCCAGTCACCTCCACCATTTGATCATGGTTGATATGTTTCTCAAGTTGAAGAGTGTGGTGCTGGGAAAGCACAGCCGTTCAGGCAATATCCGAGGAGCAGCAGAGTCGACGTTTCTAGCATAAGCTCTTTATCAGGGATCTTTCTCCTTGATATGTTTCTCAACCCCACTCTCCTGCCTTTCCCCCATAACCCTTAGACCCCTCATGAATCAATAACCTATCTGTCTTTGTCTTAAATACACTCAAAGACTTGGCCTCCACAGCCCTCTGTGCAATGAGTTCCACAGATTCACTACCCTCTGGCTGAAGAAAGAACAAATAAATGGGTGTGCCTAGAGGCAAAGTATTCAGGTGCTGGGATCTCTCCATGCCCTCTGCTAGTCATAAGCAGATTTTCTTTTTCCATTTCACCACCTGACTCTAGGGTATGGAATACCGATTTCAGTAGGGTTGGAGTACGCCCCTCATAGAGAACCAGCGTCCAAACCAGGGAGAGGAGAAGGTTACTCCCTCTGCAAAAAGGTACCTCCTGCTTGATCTGGAACGGGTTAATTCAACATGGACAGGTTAACAAAAGGGAGCCTGTTTCTCCAAATCGCTGTCTCGGAGGCAGCTTTAATGAAGAGCAGACCCCGGCACAGTCTCAAACTCACAGTCTATTCAAAAACCACATTCCTTGAAATAAAAACATTTCCACAGCTATGAACAACTTGACACCGGGCCTTGTTGGGCAGGGGAAGGGGGTAGGTTTGAAACTCCTAGACAGCTCGTTTTAAAAGAAAACACAGAAATTGGACTGATAGGCGGCTGAGTGATGGAATGTGGAAGGTCATTTGCAGATTGTGGACTTTCAATAGGACGTATTATGCGCTGGTGACTACAGTCTGCTAGCCAACAGCAAAAACAAATACACAGAGTCTCGGTGCAGATCCCACTAACCTTTCCTGCCTACTCCTTTCAGAATCACTACAATCAGCTTTGCAAGGTTGGACGTATGGAATGAATTATTTTCTCATTTCTGCAGTAGCGCTGTGAATAAATAACACCCTGGAAAGCAAGGTAGCTGCGTGAACTATAAAGTGCCAATTGTTTAAACTTCTCCCCAACCTGACAGCTCAACGCACAGCTATTACTTTATTTAATGACCATGTGCACCATGCATAAGGGCACACTCGGAGTGGTATTTATTGATGGTGTCAGACCAATTTTCTCTGAATAACTGAGTTTGTAATTGTTTACATACACAGATGTTCTCACACTCGTAGAATTGCTACAATTCAGGAAGAGGCTGGTCAGCACACTGTGGCAAAACTGAGGACTGCAGATGCTGGAAACCAGAGTTTAGATCAGAGTGGTGCTGGAAAAGCACAGCAGGTCAGACAGCATCCGAGGAGCAGGGACATCGACGTTTCGGGCAAAAGCCCTACCTCAGGAAGGGTGGCACGGTGGCACAGTGGTTAGCACTGCTGCCTCATAGCGCCAGAGACCCGGGTTCAATTCCCGCCTCAGGCGACTGACTGTGTGGAGTTTGCACGTTCTCCCCGTGTCTGCGTGGGTTTCCTCCGGGTGCTCCGGTTTCCTCCCACAGTCCAAAGGTGTGCAGGTCAGGGTGAATTGGCCATGCTAAATTGCCCATAATGTTAGGTAAGGGGTAGATGTAGGGGTATGGGTGGGTTGCGCTTCGGCGGGGCGGTGTGGACTTGTTGGGCCGAAGGGCCTGTTTCCACACTGTAAGTAATCTAATCTTTTGCCTGAAACGTCGATGTTCCTGCTCCTCAGATGCTGCCTGACCTGGTCAGTACACTGTGCCCACACCAGCTCTCTAGATGAAGGCCTCACCTTTTAACATTACCCTGACTTCTCCTGCTCACATGTTTCATCATCAAATCTTAATCCAATTGCCTGTTGATAGCCTTGACTGAACTTGCCTCCACTATACGCTCCGTGTTTCAGACCCCAACAGCTCACTGTGCATAAAGGTTTTCCCTCATATCATAATTTCATGTAAGAAGCTGAGAAATAGGAGCAGGAGTATATCTCCTTTAAACTTTCTCCCTCTTACTTTAAACTACGGTGACTCAGTGGTTAGCACTGCTGCGTCACAGCACCAGGACATGGGTTCGATTCCAGCCTGGGGCGTCTGTCTGTGTGGAGTTTGCACATTCTCCCCGTGTTTGCGTGGGTTTCCTCCGGGTGCTCCAGTTTCCTCCCACAGTCCAATGAAGTGCAGGTCAGGTGAATTGGCCATGCTAAATTGTCCATAGTGTTCAGGAGTGTGTTGGTTAAGTGCATTAGTCGGGGTAAATGTAGAGTAATAGGGTAGGGGAATGTGTCAGGGTGGGTTACTGTTTGGAGGGTCGGTGTGGACTTGTTGGGCCTAACAGCCTGTTTCCACACTGCAGAGATTCTATCAATAATGTCCCATAGTATTTGACATTTCCACCCTGGGAAAAAAGACTCTGACTATCCATCTTATCAACGCCTCTCATAATTTTATGCAATCTTTTCTTTTTAAAAAAAATCTTTCATGATTTCTGAGGTTTTACTCAATTTGTTCATGTCTGAAGGTCTGTTCAGACCGAATCAACTGTTCTCACCAATGTATCAGCTTGCATTGAGTTAGGAGATCACAGGGCTGACTGGAAGCTCCGTGTGGAATGAAACCCTCTGGATTTCAGCAATTGAACACGGAAGGGATTCCGTGGTCGGAAATGTGGGATGAAGAGAACAATATGAGAACCGTATTTGTAGCAACCACTTTTCATGTTTAATCCAACAAAAAGAACCTCAATTATTTTCAAAATCAGATCAAGATGTAAAATCGACTGTTGGTGGAAGTTTGTGCTGGATTATGCCCAGTCCTGGCTTATTTTGCAATTGAAGGGCCCATTTGGATCTTAGCTTTAAAGACTCTACAATAATTTATTATATCCTTCCATAGTCCCTCCACATTGTGGCTGTGTGAGCAAATAATGGACAAAATTCTTTCAGCTCATTCCCACATTCTTGTCAGAAGAGCAACCAATTGCATTGGAATATGGGTCAGCACCCAGATATTCTACTCTGTGAAATGTTGTAAAAGAAGACGGTGGTGTTAATGTAAGGAACCAAGGGCTCCTCTTATCCTCGAAGGATATGGGTTCAAGTCCCAGTCCAGGAGCTAATGGTCTTTACATTCAATTAAAAAGTGTGAAATTATCAAGCTGGTCCCAGTCTGGTAATTCTAACAACGAATAGGAAGTGTCATAAAAACACATCTGGTTCAATAATATCTCTGACTCAGACTCACAATAATGCAGTTGACTCCCAAATGCTCTCAGAAATGGCTGATTGAGGGACCAGCAATAAATGATAATCCCCTTGCCAATAGCCCATGAAAGAGTTTAAGAAAGCAGTTATGTTAAATCCCATTGTCAGTACACCTTTAAAAGACTCACTATACTTAAAGCTGCAAACTCTTTTTTATTCATTTATGGAGTGTGGGCACTACTGGTGAGACTAAAACTTGCTCCCCATCCCTAATTACCCAGAGGGCAGTTACAAGTCAACCACATAGCTGTGGGTCTGGAGTCTCATGCAGGCCCGACCAGGTAAGGATGGCACATTTCCTTCCCTCAGGACGTCATTCAACCAGATGGATTTTTTTCCAACAATTGATTCCTGATGAAGGGCTTTTGCCCGAAACGTCGATTTCGAAGCTACTTGGATGCTGCCTGAACTGCTGTGCTCTTCCAGCACCACTAATCCAGAAAATGGTTTCATGGTCAACATGATTCTTAATTCCAAATTTTTATTGAATTCAAATTCCGCCACCTGCCTAGGAAAATGGGTCCCAGAACATTACCTGGTCTTTCCATTAACGGTCTAGTGATAACAGGTTAAAAATGTGCCCAGTAAATGTTCAGAGAAGCTTGGCAGAAGTGAGCCCCATACTCTTGGAATATTAGTACATTGAGGTTCTAAGGTGACATGGTGGGTAATACCATCCATCAAGTGAAGACAGCAATCTCCATTAGAACATAGTCAGTTGACATGTTCATACAACAGTTCAGCCAAAGAAATAGTTGGTTTGGCCCATTTCTGTTTTATTAATGGAATAGTGTAGGTTAGATGGGCTTTAGATTGGTTTTACAGGTCAGCGTAACGTCGAGGGCTAAAGCACTGTAATGTTCTATGTTCTATCATTCTTGTGCTGGCCCTTTGCAGGAGCAATTCACTGAGTGCCAATCCCCTCCCTTTTCCCGAAAACCCTGCAATTACATTTTCCTTTTCAAATAATCAACTCTACCTTCAAAGCCTCAATTAACTGTGGCTCCACCAGTCTCAAACAGTGAATTCTCGATCTCACTCACTCGCCGCAAGAAAATATTTCTCCTCTTGTCACCATTGTTATCTTCTTGCCAATTGCCTTATCTCTGTGGTCTCCAGTTCTCAATCCTTACTTTAGTGGGAACAATTTGTACAGACTCCTTGTGATTTTAATACATCAGTCAAGCTTGCTGAGGGAGATTCTAGATTGAGGGGAAATAATCTGAAAATGAGTGCCATTCTATTCAGGAGAGATGTTAGGAAGAACTTCCACACACAAAGGGTGGTCGAGGTTTGGAGCTCTCTTCCACAAATGGCAGTGACTGATGTCGAACCGATGTCAATTTTTAAATCTGAGGCAGACCAATTTTTGTTAAGCACAGGGATTAAGGGATATGGGCCAAAGCCAGGAATATGGAGTTAGGGTCACAGATCAGCCATGATTTCGTTGAATAGGCTTGAGGAGTTGAATGGCCTACTCCTGTTTTCCTGTACTCAAATTTCTTTTCTGCAAGGAAAACAGCCCCAGCTTCTCCAACTTATCTTCATAAACTGAAATTCTTCATTCTTGTGAATCTTCACTGGCCTGTCTCCAAAGTCTTCATTTCTTTCTTCAGGAGCCAAGAATTAAACACAGAACTCGAGCTGAGGTTCAACCAGTGGCTAATACATCTTTAAGATACCTTCCTTCCTTTAATACACCATGCCAAATGAATAAATGCCAGCATGTTGAAAGTTTCATTAGACACAGAATATTACAGAACGACAGGAGGCTGTTCAGCCGACGGTGTCAGAGCAACTTCCTCTCCTGCTCTCTCCCTTTCACCAGTCACGGCACGGGCTAAACCCCTCTGCCAATTTAAACCAGCCACACAGAAAAGATTTGCCCCGTGCCGTAACCTGTTAAAATTCGAGAGGCAAGGAGCTATCCCAGAGGTCACTATTTAAAGTAAAAATAAAAAACCTTATTCTTTAAGTCCAACAGAGAATATTAAAACAAATAGCTATTTACAACTCCTTTTTTTCTTAAACCTATCTTTTACCTCCCACTCTACAATACTAGTCTGATAAAAAAAAACCCTGATTAGAGTCATAGAGTCATAGACCCGTCCATGTTGATCAGATATCCCAACCCAATCTAGTCCCACCTGCCAGCACCCGGCCCATATCCCTCCAAACCCTTCCTATTCATATACCCATCCAAATGCCTCTTAAATGTTGCAATTGTACCAGCCTCCACCACATCCTCTGGCAGCTCATTCCATACACGTATTACCCTCTGCGTGAAAAAGTTGCCCCTTAGGTCTCTTTTATATCTTTCCCCTCTCACCCTAAACTTAAGCCCTCTAGTTCTGGACTCCCCGACCCTAGGGAAAAGACTTTGTCTATTTACCCTATCCATGCCCCTCATAATTTTGTAAACCTCTATAAGGTCACCCCTCAGCCTCTGACGCTGCAGGGAAAACAGCCCCAGCCTGTTCAGGAAGGAGACCAGAATTGCACACAATATTCCAACAGTGGCCTAACCAATGTCCTGTACAGCCGCAACGTGGCATCCCAACTCCTGTACTCAATACTCTGACCAATAAAGGAAAGCATACCAAACGCCTTCTTCACTATCCTATCTACCTGTGACTCCACTTTCAAGGAACTATGAACCTGCACTCCAAGGTCTCTTTGTTCAGCAACACTTCCTAGGACCTTACCATTAAGTGTATAAGTCTTGGTAAGATTTGCTTTCCCAAAATGCGGCACCTCGCATTTATCTAAATTAAACTCCATCTGCCACTTCTCAGCCCATTGGCCCATCTGGTCCAGATCCTGTTGTAATCTGAGGTAACCCTCTTCACTGTCCACTACCCCTCCAATTTTGGTGTCATCTTCAAACTTACTAACCGTACCTCTTATACTCCCATCCAAATCATTTATGTAAATGACAAAAAGTAGAGGGCCCAGCACCGATTCTTGTGGCACTCCCTGGTCACTGGCCTCCAGTCTGAAAAACAACCCTCCACCACCACCCTCTGTCTTCTACCTTTGAGCCAGTTCTGTATCCAAATGGCTAGTTCTCCCTGTATTCCATGAGATCTAACCTTGCTAATCAGTCTCCCATGGGGAACCTTGTTGAACGCCTTACTGAAGTCCATGTAGATCTCATCTACTGCTCTGCCCTCCTCAATCTTCTTTGTTACTTCTTCAAAAAACTTAATCAAGTTTGTGAGACATGATTTCCCACGTACAAAGCCATGTTTACTATCCCGAATCAGTCCTTGCCTTTCCAAATACATGTACATCCTGTCCCTCAGGATTCCCTCCAACAACTTGCCCACCACCGAGGTCAGGCTCACCGGTCTATAGTTCCCTGGCTTGTCTTTGCCACTCTTCTTAAACAGTGGCACCACGTTTGCCAACCTCCAGTCTTCTGGCACCTCACCTGTGACTATTGATGATACAAATATCTTGGCAAGAGGCCCAGCACTCACTTCTCTAGCTTCCCACAGAGTTCTCGGGTACACCTGATCAGGTCCTGGGGATTTATCCACCTTTAACCATTTCAAGACATCCAGCACTTCCTCCTCTGTAATCTGGACATTTTGCAAGATGTCACCATCTATTTCCCTACAGTCTATATCTTCCAAATCCTTTTCCACAGTAAATACTGATGCAAAATATTCATTTAGTATCTCCCCCATTTTCTGTGGCTCCACACAAAGGCTGCCTTGCTGATCTTTGAAAAATTTACAAAAAAAATTCAATATTTAAAACCAGCGAGTTGTTGAATCTTCTCTTTATATCTTCCTCTGTAGACTTTCCTCTGTCGTCTTTTCAATGTTCTGCTGCGCAAATATCTTATAGACAGAGAGCTGTTCTGTTAGCAGTCTGTATTATTGGTGGCTTGGCAGTTCTCCTCCTAACTGTTCAAAATGGTATCTTTTATAGCCCAAAACATTGGATCACTTAATTGGTTTTAAAATGATCAAAATACTAAATTCAAATTTGATTGGATTTTGGTAACTTGGGGCGTAATTTAAACTGATTGGCCAAATTTGTAATTATTTATGTATCATGGCAACTCAACTGCACTATTGGTTTCACAGCCAAATGTTACATTTGAACTTCTTCAGTACTCTCTGTGCCTCTCTAAGTCTGTACCAGCTTCCAGTCTCACTTAAAGGTACTCACTTAAAGCCTCTACACCTTCATAACAAACCATACGCATTATTTTTCAATTCTCTCATGAAAGTCTCAATTGGTGACAAAGGCCCAGCAACGTCTCTTCTTCTTCAGGCAGCTGAGGAAATTTGGCATGACAGCGAAAATCCTTGCCAGCCTTTATTGGTGCACCATCGAGAGTATTCTGTCTGGATGTATCACTACCTGGTACGGTAACTGTAACATTCAAGATCAGAGACAGTTACAGAGAGTGGTGAACTCGGCCCGGACAATCACAAAGGCTAAACCTCCCATCTATGGAATCCATCTACCAGGCCCGCTGTCAAGGAAAGGACGCCAGCATTCTCAAAGATCCATCCCACCCTGGCAATGTTTTTCTACAACCTCTACCATCGGGGAGAAGGTACAGAAGCCTGAACACACGCACCAGCCGGTTTGGAAACAGTGTCAACCCTACTGTTAGAATACTGAATGGACTCACAAACTCCTGGCATTCGCCTATACCTGTGTTTTTGTTTTTGTTGCTGTTTACCTATTATTTACTATCTATGCTATTTAACTCCGTGATCTGCCTGTATTGCTCACAAGATAAAGCTTTTCACTGTACCTCGGTACACGCGACAATAAATTCAATTCAAATTCAAATTCAAATTCAATTGAACCTACCTTCTCCTCATTTTCAGGCAATGCTTTCCAGACACTTACCACTCGCTAATGAGAAAATTTCCCCTCATGTCACTGTTGTTATTTTTGCAAATTACCTTAAGTCTGTGGTGAGAGAGCATATCTTGATATTATTTGGGCTATAGACTGAAAATGAGATTAAATGGACCTTGATTTAAAAAGGGGAGAATGTACAAGGAGTTATTTGTAAGTTTTAGAAAAACAAGTGAAGCTAACTGATGCAAAAATATTCACTTTAGGGACACTGTGCCTAGAGAAAGCAGTGCCATTTGTATGGGTGTTCAGGGCGATTCAGAACAATTCTGCCCAGAGACAGCCTTTTGATTGGCTTTTTAAATTGGCACCCAAAACGGAAATGCTGGAAAAGTTCAGCATCATGTCTGCTTCTGTGAAAAGAAATCAGAGTTAACGTTTCGGGTCCAGTGACCCCTCCTTAGAACAATTTTAAATTGGCACCTTTCTTATGATGTCAGGAGAGCTCAGCAGAGGATCAAGCCTCTGATTGGTCAGGTTTCAGTTGAACACAGACTCAGTGAAGAGGAATGAAGTAGAAGAAGACAGATTCCAGAAGCTAGCAGAATCAACATCCCTCTCTTCTCTCTGTTTTCCCTCATTCTGAAAATGGCCTTCTCTGCTGCTCTGTTGAAAGATCACAGAAGGACTACGTCCAGAATTAGATTAAATTCCCCACTGTGTGGAAACAGGCCCTTCGGCCCAATAGGTCCACACCGACCCTCTGAAGAGTAACCCACCCAGACCCATTCCCCTCTGAATGATGCACCTAACACTACGGGCAATTTAGCATGGCCAATCCACCTGACCTGCACATCTTTGGATTGTGGGAGGAAACCAGAGCACCCGGAGAAAACCCACGCAGACACGGGGAGAATGTACAAACTCCACTCAGACAGTTGCCTGAGGCTGGAATCAAACCTGGGACCCTGGTGCTGTGAGGCAGCAGGGCTAACCACTCAGCTATCGTGCCGCCCAATTGCTGAAAGGAATAATAACAAAGCCCACAGGAAAAGAAAGGCCCTGGGTCCAATCAAGCAACTAGTAACCTAAACACTGACCATCACTGCACAAATAACCCTGATGTGGAGGTGCCGATGTTGGACTAGGGTGGACAACGTCAGAAGTCACACAACACCAGGTCATAATCCAACAGGTTTATTTGAAACCTCACAAGCTCTTGAAGGGATTGCGTTCCGAAAGCTTGTGATTCCAGATAAACTTGTTGGACTCTAACCTGGTGTCATGTGACTTCTGACAAATAACATTGAAGCATCATTGATAAGAGGAAGTAGACTGTGGAGCCAATCATTTCAGACTGCTAATTCAGAACTGTATCCCTCTAGCAATATTTGTTCCCTCCCCGATGATGTTTGTGCTTTCTCTTTGTGTCAGTTTGTGAGTGTGTGTTTGCATAGGTATGTGTCTGTGTGGATATATTTATGTCTGTGTGTATGTTTGTTTGTATATGTCTGTGTGTTTGTGTGTGTAGGTCTGTGCATGTGTGTGCGTGCGCGCGTGTGGCTGAATGTGTGTGTGCATGACTATGTTTGTGTATGTCTGTGTGTCTGCCAGTGTGTTTGTCTATGTGTGTATGTATGTCTGTATGTATTCTCCGTTTTTCTGTTTGTGTGTATCTGTTTATGATGTTTGTATGTATACATCTGTGTGTATATGTGTATGCATACGTCTGTGTATATGTTGTGTATGTGTGAATATCTGTGTGCGTGTATGTCTGTCTGCATTCTTTCAATTAAAGTGAGTCACTTGAGATTTCTCATCAATAAATGTTATGTGTCACCTGTTCACCCATCATACCGAACTTACTATGTCATCTCAGCCTTCCTCAGTATCCTCCTTGTGGGTCCCACCACTTTCATAATATTCACAAGTTTTGAAATTGTGCCCACGCACCAAGGGGAATGTGGTGTAATGAGATTCATGTCAATTGTGGTGATCATATGACTTGACATCAGTAATAGATGAGACATCCATCTGGAATGAGTGTGTGAACAGAGAGGTCCGAGACACTACACTAGGGAGCTGCATTTGATAACCTGCCACATCCAGATGTAAGTAAAGGAGTGCTACAGTACATGGAGACTTGAAGAGCCTTAAAGATAAGGAGCCAACTACTTCAAAGACAGTGTATGCCTTGCTTTCGAAAATAATGGTGTGTAGGGATTTGAGGAAAGTGCTGGTGATTGGCACCAAGTAACAGAGATAGACCAGATAATGGAGCTGGTGCAGGCCTGATGGGTTGAATGGTCTCCTCTGCACTAATAATTCTGGGATGTGCAACACCAGCAGCCCAAAGATACTTTGGATTGGTATCCCAATGTGTAGGTAATGGTATTGGCTTAAAGTACAAGATAAAGCAAAGTAGGTCATTAATATGCATCAAGGAAGACCAGGAGTTTTTTTGTTAAATTCACTCATGGGCTGTGGGTGTCGCTGGGCTGAGGCCAGTATTTATTGCCTGTCCCTAATTGCCCTTGAGAAGGTGGTGGTGAGCTGCCTTCTTGAACTGCTGCAGTCCATGTGCTGTAGGTCAGTAGACCCCAGCTGTTAACAAGGAGATTGCAGAGGGGGCAGGGTTGTTTCTGCTGTTGTGATTTCCAGTGCCTTGGTCAATGTCAGTTCCCTTTTGTCTTGCAATGATTGATACAATTGAATGGTTTGCCAGGCCATTTCAGAGGGCATTTGAGAGTCAACTATGTTGCTGGGGGTTTGTGAAATAACTCTACAGAGGGTGGTATCCTATCACCAAGCCACCCTTGATTTACGTATGAAAAGTTCTTGACTCTAGTACTGCCTGTTCTGAGTCCATTCTCAGAGTGTCAGAAGCTCGGACATTCCTCTTTTTACCAGTCAGGTAAGACTTCATGATTGGACCAATCAGGGAAGTCATATTCTATGAAGTCCTCATTGCTGACCTCATTGCAGTCACTACAGTCTGGAGTCACATTAGAACATAGAACATAGAACAATACAGCGCAGAACAGGCCCTTCGGCCCTCGATGTTGTGCCGACCTGTGAACTATTCTCAGCTCGTCCCCCTACACTATCCCATCATCATCCATGTGCTTATCCAATGATTGTCCCTAATGAGGCTGAGAATCAGGCCAGACCAGGTGAGGATGGCCTATTTCCTTACCTGAAGGACATTAGTGAACCAGATGGACTTTTCCTGACAATCACGAATAGTATCACGATCTTCAGTGGATTCTTAATTCCAACATGATCTTTCATTGAATTCAAATCCCATCACCTGCTGCGGCAGAATTCAAACCCATGTCCTCAGAACTTGAGCTGAGTATCTAGATTAATAGGCTAGAATCATACCATTAGACATCTCCTTCCTTCATCTCTGGAACAGTATTAATTTGAAGGTGAAAATGAGACAAATGGTATTCCTTGTACCCTATGAACTCTAACCCAGCTCAGAAATCTTGTACCTACTTGTAATCAGCCTGTGTGAACTTATTCCGACACCTCTATGAGAACGGAGCTGCTAACTCCTAGGTGGAGAGATTGCCATTGCACTCCCTTCTCTAGTCTTGTAGACTACTCTAGGTGAGACATTCTCCCAATGTTTATCACTCAGTCAACACCTAAAACAGAAGATCTGGCCATTTATTTGGTTGCAGTTTATAGGTGAAGGCTGTGCACAATTGGTGGCCATGTTTCTGATTGCAACTGAGAACACTTCAACAGTAATTAAGTAACCGGTAAAGAACCATGGGATTGCGTTTGATGCTGAAAGATACCGTAAAGAAGCAAGCAAAGATTGGACTTTAATTCTACAGGGATAGGATTGAAAAGCATACAATGTTATGCTGAACTTGCACTGAGTGTTCTTCAGATTTTAATCTCTTCACACTTCTGTTCATACCACGACATGGGGGAAACTGAGGAAAGTGTAAAATGGATTTTACAAGATCTGAGGGAAAGCAACAATCAGGAAATATTGAACAGGGCTGAGGCTCTTTTCTTCAGAAAAGAGAGACTTGAAGGAGGCCTGGGAGAATCTAAAATTTGTGAAAGAATTAAATCGGGTCAACACATTTCCACTTGTGAATGAGACCAGAACTATGAGATATAAACATTCAGTCAGGAATTCAGGAGAGATTTTCAGTACCCAAAGGGCAATGGGAATGTGGAACTCTCAAGTTGTATAATATGGACACATTTAACACAGAGCTTGGTAAATGTAAAGATGAAGCAATAAATTGAGGGCGCGCTGAGGTGATTTAGAGTGGATCAGGCTAGTGTGAGGCATTAAAGTGATGTGGATTTGTTTGAGTTAAAAGGCTGTTTTCAGGCTGTAAATTCTATGTAATTGTACATATAGATGCATCTAATTATTCCTGTAGAAGCCGAATATATAAAGTCAGAAGTCACACGACACCAGATTATAGTCCAACAGGTTTATTTGAAATCACAAGCTTTCAAAGTGCTGCCCCTTTATGGAGTGAAAACAAGCGCACAGGCACAAATTATACAGGGAGAGAGGTAATGGCAGGATAATGAAATTACCTGGACCTCACTGTCTGTTCTGAGGAAGGATCACTGGACCTGAAACCTTATGTCTGATTTCTCTTCACAGATGCAGCCAGGTTTGCTGAGCTTTTCCAGCAACTTCTGAATTTGTTTCTGAGTTATTCAACATCTGCAGCTCTTATGGCTTTTATAGGGAATAAAGCAATATGGACAATGTGCAGGCAGGTGCAATTAATTTAGAATGGCATCATGGTTGGCAAAGGGTGAGAGGGTAGGAGAGGGAGCTTGGCAGCAAGGGTTTGGGGTGTGGTAACTATATATGAGTACCCTCCAGATGTTGGGTCCCATGATCAAGACTTGGACTAAGACCACTCTGCTGAGTCCCTTTCTCCCACTGTCCAGCAAACACACCAGTTTCCACATGGTAAGCCCCATAAGAGATGCCAAGCTGTGATAGTGCGACGATATCCTTACCTGTGCATTAATTACTCACTAGGAGAAAATGAGGACTGCAGATGCTGGAGATTAGAGTCGAGTGTGTGGTGTTGGAAAAGCACAGCAGGTCAGGCAGCATCCGAGGAGCGGGAGAATCGAAGTTTCGGGCAAAAGTCCTTCATCAGGAATGAGGCTGTGAGCCGAGGGGGTAGTGAGATAAACGGAGGGGAGTTGGGCTGGGGGGAAGGGAGCTGAGAGTGTGATAGTTGGATGGAGATGGGGTGTGATGGTGATAGGTTGGAGAGGAGGGTGGAGTAGATAGGTGGGAAGAAAAATGGGAAGGTAGGAGAGGTCAAGAGGGTGGTGCCTAGTTGGAAGGTTGGAACTGGAATAAGGTGGGGGGAGGGGAAATGATGAAACTGGTGTAATCCACATTGATGCCCTGGGGTTGGAGGTCCCCAAAGTGGAAGATGAGGTGTTCTTCCTCCAGGCGTTGAGTGGTTAGGAAGTAGCAATGGAGAGGGGCCTCAATCATGGTAAGCCAAGAAGGCTTTGTAAATTGATTGTATGACAAGAACATTGCCAGCTTGACCAACATTTACTGCCCGTCCCCAGTCACCCTTGAGAAGGAGGTGGTGAGCTGTTTTCTTGAACCGCTGCAGTCCACCTGCTGTAGGTTGACCCACAATGCTCTTAGAGAGGGAATTCTGGGGTTTTGACCCAGCGACAGTGAAGGATGGTGAGTGGCTTGAAGGAAAATGTGCAGATTGTGGTATTCTCACCAAATTGATAAGATGAGGCAAATTAATAAGGCTTTCAGAACTAGACCATGAGCTTAGAAGAATGAAAGAGGATTTCATACTTGACTATAAAATTCTAACAGGACTAACTGAGGTAAATGCAGGAAGGATGTTCCTGATGAATGGGGAGTGCAGAACCAGGCGGGTCACCGTTTAAGGATACTGGATAAGTCCCAGAACTGAAATGAAGCCAGCTTTCTTCACTCAGTGAACCTGTAGATTATCTGCCACAGAAAACAATTGAGGGCAAAGCATTGAATAATTTCAAGAAGGAGTTAGATATAGTTCTTAGGGCTAAAGGAATCAAAGGGAATGAGGAGAAAGCAGGAACTTGGCATTGGGTTGGATGATCAGCCATGACCATATTGAATGGTGGAGCAGGCTTGTAGGGCTGAATGGCCAACTGCTGCAGTTCCTATATTTTATCTTTCATGCTTCTGAAATCACCTGTTCTCCCAAGTACACAGAATCACAGAGTCCGTACAGTGTGGAAACAGGCCATTTGGCCCAACAAGACCACACTGACCCATTCCCCTCCCCCATTACTCTACATTTCCACTGACTAATTCACCTAATCTACATATTCCTGAACGGTATGGCCAAACAGCATGGCCAATTCACCTGACCTGCACATCTTTGGACTGTGGGAAGAAACTGGAGCATTCAGAGGAAACCCACGCAGACACGGGGAGATTGTGCAAACCCCACACAGTCAGTCGCCCGAGGCTGGAATCGAACATGACATGTTCTTCATTCTGAAATTACACATGGGCCTGATACAATCATGTTACCTGCTGAACAGCTCTGAAATTTATGTTCGAAAAAATCAATATAATCTATTTCCACCATCTCCCCAGATTGATTGGGCATTGACTCAAATATGTTTCCACAATTTACTTTGGAATTTACCCCTTTCAAGATCTTGAATACCATCTCAGTTCTGGTTAAAGCTAAATAGCTAAACTCATCCATATAGAAACTTAAAAGCAGAAATCACTCACAAGCAACAAGCTTTCTCACAATTGTGACAACATTGATCAAAAATTCTGTTTCAAGACCACAAACTCAATGAACGTAGACAAATGTGTGTATGTGCGTGCATGTCTGAGTGAGACAGTGCATTTGTGTGAGAGAGAGAGTGTGTGAGTGTGTGCACATCTGAGTAAGAGAGTGTGTTTGTGCGAGAGAGTGTTTGTGTCTGAGTAAGAGAATGTTTGTGTGTGAGAGTGTGTGTGTGCATGAGAGAGAATTAGAGAGTGTGTTTGTGTGTATGTGTGTGTGTGTCTGAGTAAGAGAGTGTTTGTGTGTATGTGTGTGTGTCTGAGCAGGAGAGCGTGTTTGTGTGTGTATATGTTTGGAGTTTGTGTAAGTGTGTGTGTGAGAGAGAGAGTGTGTGTGCGTGTGAGAGTGTGAGAGAGTGTGTGTGCGTGTGAGAGAGTGTGTGTGCGTGAGAGTGTGAGAGAGAGAGTGTGTGTGAGTGTGCGTGAGAGTGTGTGTGTATGTGAGAGTGAGTGTGTGTGTGAGAGTGAGTGTGTGTGTGTGAGTGTGAGAGTATGTAAGTGTGTGTGTGTGTGTGAGAGTGTGAGTGTGTGAGTGTGAGAGTGTGAGTGTGTATGTGTGTGCGTGAGTGTGTGAGTGCGTGAGTGTGTGTGAGAGTGTGAGTGTGTATGTCTGTGTGTGAATGTGTATGTATGTGTGTGTGCGAGTGTGTGTGAGTGTGTGCGTGAGAGTGTGAGAGAGTGTGTGTGTGAGTGTGAGAGTGTGAGTGTGTGTGAGTGTGAGAGTGTGTGTGCGTGAGAGTGTGAGTGTGTGCGTGAGAGTGTGAGAGTGTGAGTGTGTGCGTGTGTGTGAGTGTGTGAGTGTGTGTGAGTGTGAGAGTGTGAGTGTGAGTGTGAGAGTATGAGTGTGTATGTGTGTGTGTGAGAGTGTGTGTGAGTGTGAGTGTGTGCGTGAGAGTGTGAAAGAGTGTGTGTGAGTGTGTGCGTGTCTGTGAGTGTGTGAGCGTGTGTGTGAGTGTGAGAGTGAGTGTGTGAATGTGAGAGTGTGAGTGTATATGTGTGTGCGAGTGTGTATGTGTGTGTGAGTGTGTGAGCGTGTGTGTGAGTGTGAGAGTGTATGTGTGTGTGTGAGTGTGAGAGTGTGAGTTTGAGAGTGTGTGTGTGAGTGTGTGAGTATGTGTGTGTGTGTGCATTGTTAGAAGACAACTGTTCTCATGACAGCTTTATTTAATTAGTGTGTACATTCTGAGAGTGATGTTGGCTGCTAGTAAACCAGTGTGGGGAAGCTCTAAAGAAAGAAACTGCACATTTTTTTCCCAGCAAGTTCATTGACGTCTGAAAACCCAGAGACTCCTTTGTTTCCTTTATCTCAGCTCCACATTCTGCCCAGGATCGCACACCAGGTACACACCTTCAGGCATGTGAGATCATGTCTGGGTAAGATTCCCCAAGATAATCTTGCATGCCACCACAGAATTAAATCATAGACAGAGATGCACAATTTTAAACTGTAAACAGGTACCTTCTGTTCATTGTGTTCTTGGGAAGCAGTGTTGTTCCTGTGCTTTTTTTAGGACACTGTTGAGTTTTGATGTCGATGCCCCACAGTAGATTCCAGGGCACTGTACCATGAAGGACTGTCCTTCTCAACCTCTCCCCTTGCCTGGGGCATGGTGACCCTCAGGTTAAACTATCACCAGTCATCTCTCTCTAGGTCAGAAGTCACACGACACCTGGTTAATATCTAACCGGTTTATTTGAAATCACAAGCTTTCGGAGTGCTGCCCTTTTGTCAGGTGGAGGATGAAGGAGCAGCGCTCTGAAAGCTTGTGATTTCAAATAAATCTGTTGGACTATAACTTGGTGTCGTGTGACTTCTAACGTTGCTCACCACAGTCCAACACCGGCATTCCACCTCTTTCCAGTGACAGAGCAGCCTGATGGTTTGGCAAAACTATAGTGACTTTCCTTTCCCAGGTACAACTTCAAGAACTTCCTGGTAAGTCTCCAATTTAATAATATCCTTCCTACTCATCTAAGTCAATAACTAATTAATGTCTTCTGAAGAAAAGCTATTTCGGACTTCTCTCTGTAGATTCTCCCAGTCTGTCGGAGTTCCTCCAGAATTTTTATTTCCCCTTTGAGATTTGAAATGTGTTTGTAAATCTCCATTTTCAACCAATTAGAATGCTTTACGTTTTGATTCACTGAAGCTGAGTCAGACCATTAAGTTAATTTATTGAACACTATGTCCCTCTCTCCTAATTGTTTGGAATGGGGGGTCTGTGAGGGTTATTCCCCATTGATCACCCATTTGATAACAACTGATATCGAAGCTATTCAGCATATTAAGGTCAATCAGGTTTTTATTTTGTTTTAAATCAATATTCTGGTGGCTATAATCATAGAGAGCATTACTGCCATTGTTGGTGATGCCAGTAACAAGGTTAATAATGTTAAAAATCACACAACCCCAGGTTATAGTCCAACAAGTTTATTTGAAGTTCATGCTTTAAAATAAAGCTCTTGGACCATAACTGGTAGTGTGGCCGAGTGGTCTAAGGTGCTGGATCCAGGTTCCAGTCTCGAAAGGGGCATGGGTTTGAATTCCATCACTGCCATTTCTGCTGATTTTTAACTTTATCCTTCCCAGTCCAACACCAGCTCCTCCAAATCAAGGTTGATAATGATTGGTCATAATTTTAAAGTGAAAGGCAGGGCATTTCGAGGGGGTTTGAGGTAAAACATTTTCACCCAGAGGTTGTTGAGGATCTGGGATACACTACCTGAGAGGTACAACTTTTAAAAAGGACATGGATGAACAGTTAAAATGTCATAGCATTCAAGACAATTGGACCAGTGAGAGAAGGTGGGACTCAGATTGGGTTACTTACAGTGTGGAAACAGGCCCTTCAGCCCAACAAGTCCACGCCAACCCTCCAAAGAGCAACCCACCCAGACCCACTCCCCTACACCTAACACTATGGGCAGTTTAGCATGGCCAATTCACCTGATCTGCACATCTTTGGACTGTGGGAGGAAACTGGAGCACCCGGAGGAAACCCACACAGACACGGGGAGAATGTGCAAACTCCACACAGACAGTTGCCTGAGGTGGGAATTGAACCTGGGTCTCTGGCACTGTGAGGCAGCAGTGCTGACCACTGTGCCACTGTGCCGCCTACTTGTTTAGGTGGTAGTACATTTGTGGCAGTACAGACTTGATTGGCCGAAGGGTCTCTTCTGTACTGTTTCATTCTATCACTCTCTATGAGTCTACGCCAAGCTCTTGCTAATTGTGCATCTCGAAATCAAATATTGGCCCAATCCCTTCGGCAGGTTATTGGTCATATATTTTTCACTGCAGATGTCAAACGTCTTTATTTTCTCATTACAGATGATCTGCAGTGCAGCAGGAGGGGAGGTAATGGCTAGGGAACTCAAAAAAGATTAGAATTCCTCAGGAAAATATTCCACCTGGACATGGAATTTTCCAGCCCTATTTGGTCATTTAAAGAAAAATTCCATCCCTCACAATCCAAAAACTATAAAACCAGCTCCCTTGTACAACATCAAAGCAATGTAACCAAGCTCTCAGTCCTGGCCTTAGTTATGGCTATCATGTAATAGCTTGAAATGCAATCCTTAAGCCAAATGTTTGCTTATACTAGGAAGACTACTGATGCTGTAGCTGCACTTCAACATGGTAAAAACAATGACTGCAGATGCTGGAAACCAGATTCTGGATTAGTGGTGCTGGAAGAGCACAGCAGTTCAGGCAGCATCCAAGTAGCTTCGAAATCGACATTTCGGGCAAAAGCCCTTCATTATGCTGAGTTCATCAGAGTTGATAAAGTATGGTGCTGGAAAAAGCACAGCAGGTCAGGCAGCATCTGAGGAACAAGAGAGTCGACACTTCAGGCTTAGCCCTTCACTAGGACACCGACAAATATAAGGCACAACTCCACTGAGCCTTAATGCAATGCTCCTCCTGCATGTAAATCTCTTGTCACACTGCTATTACCCTCAACATTGTCAATTATATTTTGTAGTTTGAATGAAAGTTAGCCACGTTCTGCCTGTCAGAGTTGCTGATTCATCCATTTGGATAATGGAAAATGGATGACTTGGCCAATTGCATGGGATTGTTTCCATTCTTGAGTCCAGGCCAAAGATTTTGTCATTGGAAAACCATCCGGGACAAAGTCCTCTTCCTCTCTGTGTTATCTTTTTGTGTGAATGCTTGTGAGATGCTGCAGCACCAATGATTCAGCAGGCAGACAGCTTTTGGGCCTGGAAGGATCTCAGTGATGTTTACAGGAGGCCATTCAGCCCATCATGTCAATACCAAGCAATAAAGATCTGACTACAGTAATTTATTTTTCCAGCATTTCGTGGTTGGCACTAACAGCTATGGCAACACTGGCAATATCGAAATGCTGCTGTAATGTTGAGAGTTTCTGACTCAACCACCCTCTCAGGCAATGAGCTCCAGACACGCACCATCCTCTGAGTGAAAATTATTCCCCTGAACTCTCCTCTTAGCTTTCTAATTCTTATCTCAAATCTATGCCCCTGGTAATGACCACTCCACTAATGGAGGAAGTACCTTCCTATCCATCCGATCTATACTCCCCACTTATACGTCTCTTCAAGGTCAGCTCTCAACCTTTGCTGCTCCAGGGAGAACAACTCCAGTCTATGCAACCCTTCCTTATATCTCAGACGCCTCAGCTGTACCCTCTCTAGTACAATCACAGCCACTGTATAATGTGGGGACCAGAACTCCACCTCAGTGATGGATGCATCAGCATTTCAGACAGTCCCAGCATAACCTCTCTGCCCCTTTTTTTAAACTCACTCATAGGAAATAGGTATCACTGGCTGGGCCCAGCATTTATTGCCTGCCCCTAGTTGCCCCTTGAGAAGGTGGTAGTGATCTACCTTTTTTAAACCTCGTTGCAATCCATATAATGTAGGTAGACCCACAATGCCCTTACGGAGGGAATTAAGAACACAAGAATTGGGGGAAGTGTAGGCCATTGAGGAACGCTCATCTGCTTCCCTGGGCAATGGTTTCACAGATTCACAACCCTTTGGGTGAAGAGGTTCCTCCTCAACTCAGTCCTAAGTCTGCCCCCTGCCCTCCTTACTTTGAGCCCCTACTTCTAGTTCCTACAAACCCTTTAAAATAATACAATTGTGTCAATATCACAAAGTAAGATGCCAGTATAATAGTGAGGATTGAAATTTCGTGGGCGGGCCACCATGTGGATTTGAGGGCACAGTCAGTTCAGCCATGATCTTATTGATTGACAACATGGTGGCTCAGTGGTTAGCACTACTGCCTCACAGCATCAGGGACCCTGGTTCGATTCCAGCCTCGGGCAACTGTCTGTGTGGAGTTTGCACATTCTCCCTGTGTCTGCGTGGGTTTCCTCCGAGTGCTCCGGTTTCTTCCCACAGTCCAAGAATTAGATTAGATTACATTACATTGTGGAAACAGGCCCTTCGGCCCAACAAGTCCACACTGACCTGCCAAAGCGCAACCCACCCATACCCCTACATTTACATTTACCCCTTACCTAACACTATGGGCAATTTAGCATGGCCAATTCATCTAACCTACACATCTTTGGACTGTGGGAGGAAACCGGAGCACCCGGAGGAAACCCAGGAAATCCATGGGGAGAACATGCAAACTCCACACAGCCAGTCGTCGGAGGCGGGAATTGAACCCGGGTCTCTGGTGCTGTAAGGCAGCAGTGCTAACCACTGTGCCGCAGAGTTACAGAGTGCAGAGTTAGATGAATTTGCCCTGCTAAATTGCCTATAGTGTTCAGGGATGCGCAGGTTAGGTGCGTTAGTCAGGAGAAATGTAGGGAAATGGGTCTGCGTGGGATACTCTTCGGTGAGTCAGTGTGGAACTGTTGGGCCAAATGGCCTGTTTCCACACTGTAGGGATTCTATGACAGAGCGGATTCAAGGGGCCAAGTGACCTCCTCCTGCTCTCCAGTCATGGTTGTACATAGGATGGCGGGGGTGTGGGGTGAGGAGGGGGTAAGTGGGATGTGATGCAAACTGAAATTGGAGACATTAACCTGAGAATGTCAATCACAGAGGCGCTGAGGCACAGGGAGGTCGAAAGTGGCTCGGCAAGGTGGAGGTTCCAATGTGCTCTGGGATAAATAGGTTTCCCAAGGTTACACATGGCACAGGCTCAGCCTCGATAAGTGGCCCAGGAAAGTTGGAGCCAGTGGCCATTAGGCGTGTAACTGAAAACAATGACTTCATCTTTCCCTGTGTTCAACGTAGGAAGTTGTAACTTTGCAAAGCTTGATGTTATTCTGGAAGATTGATAGCATGGAATTAAGTCATAGTTCCTCTAATTCACAAACCGCTGACAACAAATTGGTTAAGAACTGTTCATGGAATAAATAGAACGAGGTGAAATGCCCACCTCTAAGTGTCAGTTCACGAACAGCAGTCCGACATCATGGCTCATAAACGATAGTCTGAAAATGAAGTTGCTGGCAATTCTTGAAAGGCTGAACATTTGCTGAGCTCTCTAGTGATTCAAGAGGTAGGCATTTTGGACATGGTAGGAAACTGGGAGTGGCTGCAGGAAGCTGGCCAGTATGCAAACAGGACGGAAAAGGATGGGCAAGGAGTCAGTTAAGGTTGGGAGGTTCAACTGATTAAACAGAGTTGAGTTTGGCTGCTGTGGCAGGAAATCTATACAAGTGGTTGTTTTGTTTAGGTGTACACATTTCTCAGACATTTACTCAAGTCTGTATAGATTTACAGTGAATTCCTTGTATAATTGATTACCCACATCCTGGGAGATTTATGCAAAGTAGTGTAAAGCATAACTTGTAAAGATTTTGTGCCACCCCAGTATGGGGAAGAACAACAGGCGCATTTGCTGCTCTACCTTCAGACATGCTTTGAGATGGGAAGGTTTAAGAGAAAAGTGTTTCCTGTCTTGCCCTGTAGATGTCCCATTTATGTTCTGAGAAAACAGAAACGTAGAAATGCAGATACGTAGAAGATAGGAGCAGGAGGAGGCCATTCGGTCCTTTGAGCCTGCTCCACCATTCATCACGATCATGGCTGATCATCCAACTCAATCGTCTAATGCTGCTGTCTCCCCATAACCTTTGATCCTATTCGTCCCAAGTGCGATATCTAGCCGCATCTTGAATACATTCAATGCTTTGGCATCAACTACTTCCTGTGGTAATAAATTCCACAGGCTCACCACACTTTGGGTGAAGGAAAGTCTGCTCATCTCTGTCCTAAAAGGTTCACCCCGAGTTCTCAGACTATGATCCCCTGGTTCTGGACACACCCACCATCAGGAACAACCTCCTTGCATCTACCCTGTCTTGTCCTGTTAGAATTGTAGAGGTCTCTATGAGATCCCCCTACAGTTGTCTGAACTCCAGTGAAAACAATCCTAACCAAGTCAATCTCTCCTCATATGTCAGTCCCTCCATCCCTGCAATCAGCCTGGGAAACCTTCACTGCACTCCCTTGAGAGCAAGAACATCCTTCCTCAGAAAAGGAGACCAAACCTGCACACCGTATTTTAGGTGTGGCCTCACCAAGGCCCTTTATAACTGCAACAGCACATCCCTGCTCCTGTGCTCAAAACCTCTCGCAATGAAGGCCAACATCCCATTTGCCTTCTTTACCATCTGCTGCCCCTTCAGCGCCTGGTGCACAAGGACACCCAGGTCTTGCTGCACACTCCCCTCTCCCAATTTACACCCATTCTGGTAGTAATCTGCCTTCTTGTTGTTGCTTCCAAAGTGAATAACCTAGTATTTATCCAAATTATACTGCATCTGCCGTTGATTTGCCCGCTCACCCAACCTGTCCAGATCATGCTGGAGGATCTCTGAATCCTCGTCACAGCTCACCCTCCCACCCAATTGGTATCATCCACAAACTTTGAGATGTTACATTTTGTTCCCTCATCCAAGACATTAATATATATTGTGAATATCTGGGGTCCCAGCACCGATTCCTACGGAACCCCACCAGTTACTGCCTGCCAATTTGAAATGGGAGAATGCGGGTAAGTGGTGTTGAAATGTCCATCAGCCCTGATTGAATGGCAGAGTGGACTAGATGGGCCGAATGGCCTTTCTTCCACTCCTATGTCTTATGGTCTTATGGAGCCATTAATTCCTCTTTGCCAACCAGTTTTCTATCCATCTCAATACATTTGCCCCAATCCCATGCGCTTTAATCTCGCAAAATAATCTCTTATGTGGGACTTTGTCAAACATTTACTGAAAGTCCTAATATACCACATCGCCTGACTCCCCCTTGTCAACTCTATGAGTTACATCTTCATAGAATTCCAACAGATTTGCCCCTCATAAACCATTGCTGAGTTTGTTTGATCCTGCCACTGCTCTGCTATAAAGTCCTTGTTAATGGATTCAAGAGATTTCCCCACTGCCGATGTTAGGCTTACTGGTCTATAATTCCCTGCTTTCTCTCTAACCCCGAGTTTTGAATATTGGAGAATCTGCAGAGACTAATGCAATTTACAAGGATGTTGCCAGGGTTGGAAGGTTTTAGCTATAGGGAAAGGCTGGAGAGACTGGACCTGTTTTCCCTGGAACATCGGAGGCTGAGGGGTGACCTTATAGAGGTTTATAAAATCATGAGGAGCATGGATAGGTTAAAGAGACAAGGTCTTTTCCCTGGGATGGGGGAGTCCAGAATTAGAGGGCATAGGTTTAGGGTGAGAGGGGAAAGGTTTAAAAGGGACCTCAGGGGCAACATTTTCACACAGAGAGTGGTACGTGTATGGAATGAGCTGCCAGAGGAAGTGGTGGAGGCTGGTACAATTGTAACATTTAAAAGGCATCTGGATGGGTATATGAATAGGAAGGGTTTGGAGGGATATGGGCCGGGTGCTGGCAGGTGGGACTAGATTGGGTTGGGATATCTGGTTTGGCATGGACGGGTTGGACCGAAAGGGTCTGTTTCCGTGCTGTACATGTCTGACTCTATGACTCGATGGAATCCTGGAGGATGACCCCCAAGCTGCTCACTCACGTCTGAAATAAACAGAAACAGAAGTTGCTGGAGAAACTCAGCAGGCCTAGCAGAATCTGTGAAGAGAGAAACATTTAATATTTCGATTCCAGTGATCCTCCTGGACCAATCACCATAGTGCTTATTCCCCTCGTGACAACCCCTGTGTCTCCCTCTGCCCATTCTCCCTGGTGTTTTGTAGCCTCTTTGCCAACCTAATGGTAACTTATGCCAGCATGTAACCTCTCTCACCCATCACCCCTTTCCCTTAGACCTTCCATAGTCTTCACCCAGTACCCATCATGGGCAGAGCTCTGGAGCGAAGTTGAGATTAATTACAACTTTTAAAGAGAGGGATGGAGGGGACTAGGTAGTGTTGGCAAAATGGTGCCACAGGATGAGTAATCCAGAATCCCGGGATAATAATGCTTCAGGGCATGGGATTGAATCCCATTCTAGGGAATGATGAGAGTTAGATCACTGGAAAATCTGGAATAAAAAGCTAGCCTAATGGTGGTCATGTAGCCCGCTTGATTGGCATTACACCCGTAAACATCCACACCCTCCACCAGCGATGCTCAGTACCAGCAGAGTGTACTATCTACAAGATCCTTAAACAGCACTTCCCAAACCCATAACTGAAGTGATTGTAACAAGGTGAGCTCAGTGGGGCCTCATTGAATATGAGTTCCCTGATTGGGGCTGCTAATCTGGTTAACCGGGCTGACAGATAAGAACAGGAATGTCAGAGGTCCCATTCATTCTGAGAGTTGATTCTAAGAGAGCTGGATCAGTGTCAAGTTCTCTCTGTGTATAAGTAAAGGGTTAGTGAGTTTTGAGAAGATTTGTAGCTCAGGTTGAGGTTTTTGGACGTAGGTTTGCTCGCTGAGCTGGAAGGTTCGGTTTCATTAATAAAGGGTGATTTGCTGACAGGATACCGGCCTCTATCAATTTGTTTCCTTGGTGATGAGAGTAAAGCACGCACCTGAAGAAATTCGCTCACACCAATTGTCTTTGAGTTGGGTTATGTCTTTCTGGCATCATGCCGTTGTTTGGGAAGCTTATCCCCGTTCGTCCCTGCCAATGAAGGCTGGGCTCAGTATGTGGAAAGAATGCGTTATTTCTTCAAAGAAAATGGACAAGAAATCAACAAGAAATTCTCCTGACAGCTGGGGGATATGTCAATTTTTGGTTGTTAGTAGCCATACCTTTCCCTTAAGCACCAAATACTAAAACTAATCAAGGGTTGACAGATTTACTTAAGGAATATTATGACCCCAAGCCTCCTTTAATTCTGAGATGCTGTAGGTTTTACTCAGCAATTTGAAAATCAGGAGAATCCATATCAGATGAAGACTTGTTAAGGCTTGGGGCAGTATGTTGGGTCAGTGGTTAGCACTGCTACCTCACAGTGCTAGGGACCCGGGTTCGATTCCTGCCTTGGGTGACTGTTTGAGTGGAGTTTGCACATTCTCCTTGTGTCTGTGTGAGTTTCCTCCGGGTGCTCCGGCTTCCGACCACAGTCCAAAGGTGTGCAGCTCAGGTGAATTGGCCATGCTAAATTGTTAAGGGTCAGGTGTAATAGTCAGGGGTAAATATATGGTAGTGGAATGGGTCTGGGTGGGTTACTCTTTGGAGGGTCGGTGTGGACTTGGGCTGAAGGGCCTGTTTCCATACTTGAGGGAATCTAATCTAAAATCATGTGACTTTGGTTTAACCCTTAGTGAGTTGCGGGGAGATTGTTTGTTATGTGGGGTTAATGATGTAACCATGCAGAAGTGCAAACTAGCTAAAGCCCAACTGGACTTCAAACAGTTACAAGAACTGGCTTTATCATTGGAAAATGTGATAAATTGGAACACCATCCAGAAGGCCAAGTCCCCTGCCTGGGAGATACGCCACATGAGGTATCACCACCAGAAGAGCCTAGAATGGTTTGAAATTTTATGGACACACTTCCAGTCACAGCTGACAATATCAGACTTTTGTATTAGTGGTACTGGAAGAGACCCTTCAGGCTCTCTGCCTTTATTCCTGATGAAGGGCTTTTGCCCGAAACGTCGATTTTACTGCTCCTCGGATGCTGCCTGAACTGCTGTGCTCTTCCAGCACCACTCTAATCACTAAGGGCGGCACGGTGGCACAGTGGTAAGGGCGGCACGGTGGCACAGTGGTTAGCACTGCTGCCTCACAGCGTCAGAGACCCGGGTTCAATTCCCGCCTCAGGCAACTGTCTGTGTGGAGTTTGCACGTTCTCCCCGTGTCTGCGTGGGTTTCCTCCGGGTGCTCCGGTTTCCTCCCACAGTCCAAAGATGTGCAGGTCAGGTGAATTGGCCATGCTAAATTGCCCGTAGTGTTAGGTAAGGGGTAAATGTAGGGGTATGGGTGGGTTGCGCTTCGGCGGGGGGGTGTGGACTTGTTGGGCCGAAGGGCCTGTTTCCACACTGTAAGTAATCTAATCTAATCTAATCCAGAATCTGGTTTCCAGCAGCTGCAGTCATTGTTTTTACCTAATATCAGATTTTGGATTGGTCCTGGCCAAACTGAAACACCTGATGGTGATGGGGGAACCAAAAGGCTGTCACAACCAGAACCGAAATGTTTCTGAACCCAAGAGAGGATGGCATATTATTATGGCGATTGACCCGAGCTAAGGTCACTGCCAGATACTAGCTGAACTCCACCACGGTCATCCAGAGATTTCCAAAATAAAGATGTTGGCGAGACGTTATGTCTGGTGGCCAGGATTGGATGCAGAGATAGCTGCATTGGTGGGGACACAAATTACTGCCAGCAACTCCCTCATTTGTAGGAATGTCTGGATAAACCCTGGACTCAGTTACATGCCTCTTTTATGAGCTCAATGTTCTTAGTTATTGCAGAAACCCACTCAAAGTGGCTGGGCATGTGTAGCGTTCATTCGTCAAGCACGGGAATGACAATAGAAAACCTGTGAGCATCTTTTCCAATACACGGGCTCCCGGAAATGTTGGTTACAGATAACGGGCCATCGTTTACCAGCAGGAAATCTGAGTATTTCCTAAAGTCGAAAGGTATTCGTCTTATAAGGACCAGCTCCACACCATCCATCATCCGATGGTCCGGCAGAAAGAGCAGTCCTAACTTTGAAGGCAGGCTTAAAGAAACAGGATTAGAATATTGGCTGGAAAAACACAGCAGGTCAGGCAGCATCCGAGGGGCAGGAAAATCAATGTTTCAGGTAAAAGCCTGGTTTTCCTGCTCCTCGGATGCTGCCTGACCTGCTGTGCTTTTCTAGCACTACCCTATTCTTGACTCTAATCTCCAGCATCTGCTGTACACACTTTCACCAGGCTTAAAGAAACAGCCTACAGCTTCACTAGATACCAAACTGTCCCGGTTCCTGTTTGATTATAGGACCAACCCCCATACAACTACACGGACAGCTCCAGCAGAGTTACGATGGGGATAATACTCCACACCAGGTTAAACCTGAGGAAGGGTGAAATGGCATCAGGAATGTCGATGCCGGCTCCAAGACTCTGCTAAGCGAAAGAGCGATAGTTAACTTCAGGAATGGTCCGGGGAATGGGGAAGAGGGATGGATGATGCAAGGTCAGGTCCTGTGATGTAGAACGTTCGTGTCGGTCTGATGGTTCTGGAGAGGCACGTGGACTGTATGAAAGCTGCAAACTCACAAACGATTCGGGAGCAAACGTGCCCAGCTCCTCGACACCCTTTCTGATTGTTCCCGAACCCGTGGGTCCTCCCTCTCCATCAGGTGTTGGGGATACCTCGGAATCTGAGATGGACACAGATGTCTTCACCTTGATGATGTAACCACCTGAAGAGGAGAATGAATTCCTCCTGAAATGCTCCAGGTACAAGAGGCGTATTACACGCTGCCCCTATCAGAGGCAGAGTCAGAGGAACCTGACCCATTGCTGAAAGACCCCAGGAGGAGCTATAAAACAAAGATCCGGCTATACCCTCAGACTCAAAGCAGGAGGGATGTAGGGACTGT
Source organism: Chiloscyllium punctatum (assembly GCF_047496795.1). Classification (NCBI taxonomy): domain Eukaryota; kingdom Metazoa; phylum Chordata; class Chondrichthyes; order Orectolobiformes; family Hemiscylliidae; genus Chiloscyllium; species Chiloscyllium punctatum. The sequence goes on from NC_092758.1 coordinate 11,232,924, forward strand.
AACAAGGACAGCTGGAGTCCTCATAGAATATGAGTTCCCTGATTGGGGCTGTAAACCTGGTCCAATCAGGGAGCCCTAGCTGACCGATATAAACAGGAGTGTCAGAGGGTCTGGTCACTCTGAGGGAGCTGGATCAGTGTCAAGGACTCTATATGTGCAAATAAAGGGGGACTTGGTGACAGGATACTGGCCTCTGTGGATTTATTTCAATGAGCACTTCCATCTAGAAGGACAAGGGCAGCAGATACACCAGCAACTGCAAGTTCCCCTCAAAGCCACTCACCATCCTGACTTGGAAATGTATCGCCGTTCCTTCACTGTCACTGGGTCAAAACCCTGGAATTCCCTCCCTCAGGGCATTGTGGGTCAACCTACCACAGATAGGCTGCAGCAGTTCAAGAAGGCAGCTCACTTCCATGTTCTAAAGGGCAACTAGGGACAGGCAATAAATGTTGGCCCAGCCAACGATGACCCCACGTCAAAAAAGATATTTTTAAAAAATCAAACCATTGTCGATAATCAGAAAAATCCATCTGGTTCACAAATGTCCTTTAGGGAAGGAAACTGCCGTCCTTACCTGGTCTGTCCTACACATGACTTCAGACCCAAAACGATGTGGTTGATTTTTATCTGCTTTCTGAAAAGGTCTGAGCGAGTAAATCACTCATTAAGTCGCAACGATGGATATTTGGAACATTCCTTCAAACAGCAATCACAGTAAAGATGGACCGAATGGTCTCCATCTGTGCTATCCCATTCTTTAATTCTACAAACTGCTTTTTGATTCTAGCTTGTTTCTGACCAAACTGGGAATTATTTTGCATGGCTGTATTCAGTGCTCAGTTCAGAAATCACATGTATTGCCTTTCAAGTTACATTAAGCAACAAATTGGGATGGACTGCTGAGGTGGATTTGGTGCCATGGTTTAGTCTGACCAAACACTAGCTCCCTGTTGTCTCACTGTGTGTTGAATAACAGTAAGTGCAGACCAAAACAATCCACAAGGCATAATATCAAGTCCGACGTTGATGAAGATTGTCAAACTAAAACTTTTTTTTAATAATCTTCAAAAAACATCAAGAGCAGTGAATACTGTGACATGACTTTGATTTTTATTTTCTATATTAATCTCCGCCGTTAAACTGTTGCATGTTTTAGCTTCCATCTGACTTGCAAGAAAACAAATCTTTTGAATTCCAGCTGTCAGTGTTAATCTTCATAAGGATGTGTTACCATCAGGAAGTAGGAGCATAAAGAGGGTCATGTGGTGCGTCCTTTTTTCAAAAACATGTTATAAGATCCATGGGGGCCTGTTTGACTGCACAATGGAATTCACTGAACCATTTTTTATTGAAGAAAGACGATCATTTTATCAATCCCTCTAGTGGAAACATCACCACATTGCGGGATGAACTCAACACTCATTCTTTGGGGTATTCATAAATGATGTAGATGGGAATGTGGGGATATGTTGATAAGTAGATTTGCAGAGGACACGAAGATTGGCTGTGTGGTTCATTGAAGAAGGGCTTATGCCCGAAACGTTGATTCTCCTGCTCCTCGGATGCTGCCTGACCTGCTGCGCTTTTCCAGCAACACATTTTTCAGCTCTGATCTCCAGCATCTGCAGTCCTCACTTTCTCCTGGTTCACAGTCAGCCTGGGATGTTGCCTGGGATGGAGCAATTTAGCGATGAAGAGAGACTGGAAAAGCTAGGATTGTTTTCTTTGGAACAGAGAAGGCTGTGAGGGAACCTGATAGAGGTGTACCAGATTATGAGGGACAGGGTGAATGGAAAGTCACTGTTTCCCCCATAGTCGAAGGGTCATTAACAAGGGGGCTTACTTTTGAAGTGAAAAGCAGGAGGGTTAGAGGGGATTTGAGGAAAATCTTTTTCACCCAGAGGGTGATGATGGTCTGGAATGTACTGCCTGGGAGGGTAGCTGAGGCAGGAAACCTTGCAACCTATAAAAAGTGTTTGGATGAGCCCTGGAAGTGACATAACATTCTGGGCTATGTGCCTACTGTGGCTGGTGGGGACTAGTGTAGGTAGTAGTACAGACTTGATGGGTTGAAAGGCCTCCTCAGTACTGTATGATTCAATGATTCTGTGATGAGTTGAAAGATTATATGTCCTATGTAAAGGTCTTATGAGTGCTGACAAAGACCTTTGTCATGAGAGGCAATACAGTAATTCCTGACTGATGTTTACTCAGGGGTACACTCCAATGGGGCAAGTGATCGGTAGCAGAAACCCTGATTACAATTTTCCCCTCACACTGTTTGAAATCAATTCCTCACAATTGCTTAACAATTGAAATGTTCTAAACAGGCATTATCCCGAGATTGAACCTGAAGCCTTCTTAACTGCATCATGTTGGTGCCTTCACCTGTGTAGCTATCAGAAATCCAAACAGTTACAATGGATGAGTTACTGAAAGATTCATAATGCTTTTTTCGTCTGCTAGATTTCCTCTGCAATTTATTTTTGTTTTATGTAGCTTTCATTTGCCAAACTTTGAAGCCAATGTTTTCTTCATTTCATTCTTTCAGGAGTCATTTTATTTTAAATAAGCTGAACTCCAAATATCATGCATTGTTTCTCTGTCAATAACTAATAAATGGACAATTAAGACTCCAAAACCCCTCAGCCAAGCGGACCACATCAGTTTGGGGCTTGATGCAAATCAAATCAACCCAATAATCATTGGGGTCACAGGATTCAAACATTAGCTCTGCTTTCTCTCTCCACAGATTCTGTCAGACTTGTTGAGCTTCTCCAGCAATTTGTGTTTGTGCTTCAAATTTCCAGCACCTGCCGTTGTTCATTTTCATCCAGACTCTCAGTCTTGTTTGGAAGGATTTATGTCTATGAATGTCTTCCTGTATCACAGTGTCAGAGCTGATTAGTCATTCACCATAATATCCCCCATAAGGCTGCCAGAACCTCTCACCCACTGGGCAATTGCAAGGGCTGTGGTTCCTTCATAGAGTCATGGAGATGTAAGGCACAGAAGCAGACCCTTCGGTCCAAGCTTATCTCTCTACCCCCTTGGCTCACAAGCCGAATTCCTGATGAAGGGCTTATGCCTGAAACTTCGATTCTCCTGCTCCTCGGATGCTGCCTGATCTGCTGTGCTTTTCCAGCACCACACTCTCGACTCTGATCTCCAGCATCTGCAGTCCTCACTTTCTCCTTCGGTCCAGCCTGTCCATGCTGACCAGATATCCTAAATCAATCTAGTCCCATCTGCCAACACTTGACCCATATCCCTCTAAACCCTTCCTATTCATATACCCATCCAGATGTCTTTTAAATGTTGTAATTGTACCAGCCTCCACCACTTCCTCCAGCAGCTCATTCCATACACTCTGCGTGAAAACGTTGCCCCTTAGATCCCTTTTACATCTTTCCCCTCTCACCCTAAACCTATGCCCTCTAGTTCTGGACTCCCCCACTCTAGGGAAAAGATCTTGCCTATTCACTCAATCCATGCCCCTCATGATTTTATAAACTTCTATAAGGTCACCCCTCAGCCTCCAACACTCCAGGGAAAACAGCCCCAGCCTATTCAGCCTCTACCTATAGCTCAAACCCTCCAACCCTGACCAAATCCTTGCGTTTCTTTTCTGAACCAGTTCAAACTTCACAAAATCCTTCCTATAGCAGGGAGACCAGAGTTGAATGCAGTATTCCAAGAGTGACCGAACCAATGTCATGTACAGCCACAACATGACATCTCAACTCTACACAATGCTCTGATCAGTAAAGGAAAGCGTGCCAACCACTTTTGTCACTACCCAGTCTACCTGTAACTGCACTTCCCATCCCTGCCTCACTTGCAGTTTAACCTCCCCTGACCCTAACCCTGACCACTGACCCCGTCCACTAACTTCTGACCAAATCAGATAATTCTGTCTTCGGTGGTATGGTCACCTGCTAGAATAAAGTGTCCAGGTAATTTTCGCCCTCCCTCGTCTAGTGTGTACAGCTCATAGAGTCTGAACGCAAGTTCCTGGAACTGCAGACCCCAGCTTGAATTCTAGTTCAGATCCTAGGAATTGTAGTTTTATTTCCAATAGCTCATTGCTGAATGGATCTATCTGTTATAGAGTGACTGAGCTTTTATAGCACTAAGCAAGCCCTTCGACCCATTGTGCCTGTGCCAGTCATCAACCATTTATGGGGCGGATGGGTGGTTCATACCTGCCTCTCACAGCTGCAGGGACCCTGATTCCATTCCACCGTCAGGTGCAGAATTTGCACATTCTCCCTGTGTCTGCGTGGATTTCCTCCGAGTGCTCTGGTTTCCTCCCACAGCCCAAAGATGTTCAGTTTAGATGGACTGGCCACGCTAAAATGCCCATAGTGTCCAGGGATGTGCAGGCTAGATGGGTTAGCTGTGGGAAATGCAGGGTTACAGGGATAGGGTGGTTCTAGGTAGGATGATCTTTGGTGAGTTGTGTGAACTTGATGGATCGAATGGCCTGCTTCCACACGTTGGGGATTCTCTGAGCAATTCTCATCTCATTTTCTATTCGCCAGAATGCAATTGCATTTCAAATGCTTGTCTCAATACTTCTTAGGGGGCTTGATAGAAGGAGCATTGAAAGACAATATAAAACAGGGGCATAAGTCTAAAGGAAGTGCAGAGGGAGGGACTGGGATATAAATGTTTCTGAAGAAGGTCACCGGACCTGAAACATAATTCTGCTTTCTCTTCGCAGGTGCTGCCAAGACCTGCTGTGTTTTTTCAGCAAATTCTGTGTTTGCTTTTGATTTCCGACATCTACAGTTCTTTGGATTTTTTTTGGCATATATTGAAGAATGGAGAGAGCAGTAAGTAAAGCATATAGTATCCTTGGATATATTAATAATGGCACAGAATACAAGACCAGGGAGGCTATGTTGAACTTGTCCAAGACTTTTGCTGGTCCTGAGCTGGGATTTTCTGAGCAGTAAAGGGCACCACGTTATAGGAAAGACATGAACACATTGAAGAGAGTGTGGAAGTGATTGACAAGAACGCTTCCAGGAATGAGGAATTTCGGTGAGGATAGGTTGGAAAGGTTGGGACTGTTTTCCTTGGAATGAAGAAGGCTGAGAGATTGTTGACAGAGGTTTTCTTAACTGGGAGTGGGCTGGACAGCGTAGACAGGGAGAAGCTGTTTCAGCACGTGAAAGGAGGTCTTTGATTTATCCATTTAAAACAAGTGTGATGCTAGAAAAGAAACTTACACCCAGCAATTATTGCGGGTATGGAATACACTGCCTGGAAATGTGGTGAAGGCAGGTTCAATTGAGGCATTTAAGAGGAGCACCGGATAGGAATAATGTGCAAGGGTATGGGAAAAAAGCAGGAGACAAGCAGAAAATTATAGAATCATGGAATTTTACAGCATAGAAGGAGGCCATTTGATCCACTGTGTCTGTAGCGGCTTCTGAAAGAGCTACCCAGCTAGTCCCATTCTGCATGTGGTCTCCCTTGCCCTCTAAAGTCATCACTTTCAAATATAGATCCACTAAACGATGCTGCTCCTTTGAAGAGCCGGTGGAGACACAATGGGCTGAATGGCCTCCATCTGCACTAATAATTCTGTGAGCACAGAGGAATCTTGATTATCCGAACAAGATTGGCGGGCACTATTTCGTTTGGATAGTTGATTATTCGGATAGTCGACTTTACCTTAAACAAGGGAAGTCATATTGATCTAACACTGTGCTCTACCAGAGAGTTTGTTTGAATCAATAATTTTAATGAGTCTGCTGTTTAAACAAACTGATTTTTTGCATTCTGCAAATTCCAGGTTAACCTGGGAAGGACTAAACCCTTACCATCACATCAATACTGTAGATGAAATCCCAGCATTACACAAGGTCCCGAACAGCTTCTACGATCGCAAGAGCATTTGTCAGTGTCACGATAGAAAGACAGAAGTACTGCCCCACGCATGTGTTTACATTCTTGCCCATTCTTTTCATGAACAGCACGGTAAAGTGACGGGAATAGCCTGTATCGTAAAATACTTACTTTTACAAAGTCTGTGTAACTAACTCTTACCTAAAAAAATCTCCAGTCACTGTTGCTTGAGCTGCTTTTGCCAGCGTTATCACATGTTCTTTGGTACAAGTAAATTGAATACACTTACCTCTTTGATGCAATGTTTTTGCAGGACCTTGAGATCTTCTTCGGATTATCTGAAATTTGGATAATTGATATTCGGATAATTGAGGTTCCTCTGTATTAGAGATGATTTTGAAAGCAATTTGCATCTTGATTACTGTTGTCAATGCTTTTATGGAACTATAATTTACTTCCAAACATTTTATAATCGAGTTCAAGAGCATTCAGTCTATGACCTGACTCTTTGAAAGTATTTAGCCTGAACCATGTTCCTCACTCCTAACTGGTGGTCTCTCAAATGGGGTTTGTCTGTTGGAACTTTGTGAGTATTTAGGGGAGATTTTAGCTTGGCAGCATATTACTGGTCTAGTAATCATGTCATTTTGGAGTTATTTATAACAGCTGCGGACAATAGAAAGTAATCATTCCTTGGTCATACAAAGCTGTAACATTGCTGAAAAAAAGACATATTTTGTTAAGGTTTCCTGTCTTTCACTCATCAGGACAATATGCAAGAAGCACCAATGTTAAAGGGAAAGCCAGATTTCTCCTGGACACGAGAGGAGCAGCGCTTGATTGGCAGATTGACTGGTAAAGGCATTGAAATGGAGAATGCACCAGTCAGGTGACTGACAGTTAACTGCCAATCTTTGTTTAAATTTTAATCAATGCAGATTGACTCTGATTGGCCAGGGCATTGACCCTGAAATATGAACCAGCAAATGGGGCTGATGTCAATTTTGTTGTGTTGAAACATGTACAGTTCATGAACATGTTCTTTCGGTCTGTGAAGTACAGGGTACTGTGTATTAATATATGAGGGTTCCAATACACGCAAGTACACTACACTTTGAGCCTCCTAATACAGTATAAATACTGTTTAATAATAACTCTAATTGCCTCTGAAATGACTGACCAAGTCACGCAGCTCAAGGGTAATTTGGGGCAACAACAAATGTTGGTCCTGACAGTGATGCCACATCTTATAAAAGAACAAAGAAAACACAGATTAGCTTGTGTTGTGCATTGGCTGTCACATCTCCCACTTTCCAACAGTGACGACACTTTGAAGTGCACTTCGTTGGCTGCAAAGCGATATGTTTGACTCTTAGCTGCCCTTTGGAGAATTAAAGGTGGCTAATAAATACCAGTATAATCCACAATGATCCCATCCATGAATAATAAAAATTGCCCGCTTTTGATGTTTTGCGTACAGCGTTATAAAAGTGCACTTTGATATTTTTCTCTCCTGTTTATAATTGCCAATTCCACACGCAACATAACAATAACATCTCATCTTCCTTTCAATATGAATATACAAACAAGTAATAAGGGTAAGTAAGCCATTGGCCCTTCAAGCCTGTTCTGCATTTCAGTAAGATCATGCAGTGACTGTCATGTATTTGCAAATTTACAATAATTATTGCTTCTAATCTTAGGCTTACTAAAGGTTTAGATTTCACCAGCATTATTGTATTCCATTATTAGCTTTAACGGGGTTAATAGATTGGCATAAGCAATATGTTTGGGATATTTCATGCACCAGATGTGGTGGCTCCAGCTAGGGTTTGTTTCTGGTGATTTATCTCTCATACTAACCACAACGGGAGCAATCAACTGATTCCGTTACAAGACAGAAACATAAAGAGGTGTGTTTTAGCCAGTGGCTGCCCGCAGAGGACAGCAGGAGTTGTGTGTAACTCGGGACTCGTGGGGTGATCAAGAGTGAGAGGTTGTAGCTTTAGGATGGTGGGTAGAGATCAGGAGGGAATTACTTCTCTCAAAGGGTCGTGAATCTGTGGAACCCACTCCCTCAGAATGTGCTGGGATACTGAATAAAATCAAGGATGAGGCAGACAGATTTTTAATGAGTTGAAGGTAGATGGGAAAGTATCTGGTGTTGATGCTGAGATGAGATCAGTCTTGATCGTATTAAATGGCAGAGCAGGCTCGAGAGGCTGAACGGCCTCCTCCTGCTCCTAGCCCTTATGTTCTTACAGGACCAGAAGTTGGGGAAACAGCCCTTTAATGAAACTGTCTGATAACAGACATTACATAGCCTCAAAATCCTCCCTTGATACTTTGGAGAAACTCATTGAGAATATTTAAACCACTGTTTGGACTAGCCTGGGAGTTGAACAGTTTGAGCTTACCCAGTAGCTAATCTTTCAATAAACTGCTGCCCAGTGTTGCTTATTCTCGAGCTGAGGTTTCCTGCTGCCCATTAAAATTGGCGGGTTCTATTCCATAAACAGCTATTTCCCCAGATCTGGAGCAGATCATCAGACTGACTTGTTGAGAGAGAGTGCCATCATGTGGCTGTTGGATGTGTTGCTCACTGCTCAGTCTCGTCAGAAGTAAAGGCATAAAAATGGTAAATTGAATACAATGTGGAAAAGTGTACATTTATTCATTTTGGAAGGGAAAACAGAAGTACACATTGAACATCAGCAGGTTGTGAATATAAATGACATCTGCAGATTGAGGGATATCAGGCAGGACACTAGTTACTGGGAGAATTGGAGGAATTCTAAATGCAGGAATTCCGGGGGTGTGGGGAGGGGAGTCCAGTAAATGGGGAGGATTGGGGAAGCGATCTTATAAATGTGGGAATTTGGAAAAAGGCATGGAATAACTGGAGAGGTGGGAATACATCTGGAGTACGTGGACCAGTTTCATTCCCCTTATTTAAAGAAAGATTATCATTTCATTGGAGAAATTTCAGAGAAGGTTCACTAGGGATGGTTCCTGTCATGAAGGGATTGTCTTATGAGCAAATGCTAAACAAGGTGGGGCAATTGAAGGGGGGGGGGGGGGGAGTTGTAAATAGGGACATCTGGGAATGGATCAGTATATAGGTGTCAAAAGTATGTCGCTGGAAAAGCACAGCAGGTCAGGCAGCATCCGAGGAGCAGGAAAGTCAAGGTTTTAAGCATAAGTTCTTCATTAGGAACTTTCCTGCTCGAAACGTTGGCTCTCCTGTTCCTCGGATGCTGCCTGACCTGCTGTGCTTTCTCAGTACCACGCTTCTTGACTCTGATCTCCAGCATCTGGAGTCCTGACTTTCTCCCGATGTATAGGTGTATTTGAGGAAGGGACTGCGAACTGGGAATGTGGGGATAGGATTTTGAAAGCAGAAAATTGCAGCTAGGACCTTTCCCTCAAGAAGACTAAGATGACCTGCTGGAAGTTTAACTGTACCAAGAGGTTAAAGGTGAGAATGCTTCCAGTTATGAAGATGTGTAAAACCCAAGGGCCATAAATATGACAGTCACTAACAAACACAAACATAGCACATACAACGTTACAGCGCAGTACAGGCCCTTTGGCCCTCAATGTTGTGCCGACCTGTTAATCTGACCCTCATCTAACCTACATTGACCCACTATTATCCATATGTATGTCCAATGCCCATTTAAATGCCCTTTACGTTGGTGAGTCTACTACTGTTGCAGGCAGGCCGTTCCACACCCCTACTACGCTCAGAGTACAGAAACTACCCCTGATATCTGTCCTATATCTATCACCCCTCAATTTAAAGCTATGTCCCCTCGTGTTAGCCTTCACCATTCGAGGAAAAAGACTCTCATTGTCCACCCTATCTAACCCTCTGATTATCTTTTCCACCTCGCTTAAGTCACCTCTCAACCTTCTTCTCTCCAATGAAAACAGCCTCAGTTTCCTCAGCCTTTCCTCATAAGACCTTCCTTCCATGCCAGGCAACATCCTAGTAAATCTCCTCTGAACCCTTTACAAAGCTTCAACATCCTTCTTATAATGCGGTGACCAGAACTGTACACAATTCTCCAGGTGCGACCTTACCAGTGCCTTGTACAGCTGAAGCATGACCTTGTGGCTCCGAAACTCAATCCCCATACCCAATAAACGCCGAAACACCATATGCCTTCTTAACAGTTCTATCAACCTGGGTGGTAACTTTCAGGGATTATTGCACCTGGATACCAAGGTCTCTCTGTTCACCGACACTGTCAAGAATCTTACCATTAGCCCAGTACTCTGCATTCTTGTTACTTCTTCTGAAGTGAACTACCTCACACTTTTCCGCATTAAACTCAATTTGCCACTTTTCAGCCCAGCTCTGCATCTTATCTATGTCCCTCTGTAACCCACAGCATCCTTCGGCATTATCCACAATGCTGCCTACCTTAGTGTCATCAGCAAGTTAACTAACCCATCCTTCTACGCCCAAATCCAGATCATTTATAAAAATGAAAAACAGCGGTGGCCCCAAAACACATCCTTGCGGCACACCACTGGTAACTGAGCTCCAGGACGAACATTTACCATCAACCACCACCCTCTGTCTTCTTTCAGCAAGCCAATTTCTGTTCCAAACCGCTAAACCACCTTCAATCCTGAAGCTCCATATTTTGTGCAATAGCCTACCATGTGAAACCTTATCAAACACTTTACTGAAGTCCATATACACCACATCAACCACTTTACCTTCATTCACCTGTTTTGTCACCTTCTCAAAGAACTCAATAAGGTTAGTGAGGCACTACCTACCCTTCATAAAACTGTGTTGACTGCACCTAATCAAATTATTCCTTTCCAGATGATTATAAATCTTATCTCTTATAACCTTATCCCAAAAGACTGAGAAATGAAATACTCAGACAGGGGGAAGATCTGGAGTGAATACCACCCAAAGGAAGAAAAAAACCTCCATTTATATATTGTCTTTCTCAATGACCAGACGTCTTAGAACAAGTTACTGCTAGTGAAAGCAGACTTGAAGTGTTGCTATGGTTGTAATGTAGGAAACGCAGCTAAATCACATAAACAGGAATGTGATAATGTTCTCTTTCAGACTGGCAACTCATGACCAGTGGGCTTCCACAGGGATCAGCGCTGGGACCACAACCATTTAAAATATCTATTGACGCTTCGGAGGAAGGAAGTAAATGTACTGTAGCTAACTTTGCAGACGACACTAAAATAGGTGGAAGGGCAGGTTGTGAGAGGGATACAAACAGTTTACAGAGGGATATTGATAGGTTAGGTAAATGGGCGTAAAAATGGTAAATTAAGCATAATGTGGACAAGTGTGAGTTTATTCATTTTGGGAAGAAAAACAGAAGTAGAGAGTATTAGTAAAATGGAGAAAAACTGCAGAAAGCTGCAGCACACAGGAACTTGGGGGGACTGGTACATGAAACACAGAAAGTTAGCACACAGGTACAGCAGGGAATCAGGAAGATTAGTGATACCGGAGCACCACTGTGGCCGGCTGAATTCAAAATTGCAATCTCTAAGTAACATCAATCGAAATAGCATAATGCAGTGGTAGTGTCCCTATCTCTGAGCCAGGAGGCCTGGGTTCAAGTTCCACCTGTTCCAGACACATTTAATAACATCTTTGACCAGACTGCTTAGAAATTCAACTATCCCAGATATATTACAAAAAATGCTCTGATCTTATCTAAACATACTCCTGTCTGGTTATTACTACTGAGATCAAATGGAATGTGATAACTGCATGGCATTCCATAAGCTACCTTTTAAACACATATTGTATAAAAGTCAGAGAACAGGATGATTTTAATTGAACATATAGCATTTATAAATATCAGGAGAGATTGGTAAAATAAGTGCTGCTTACCTGTCATTAATCTAAATATATGTATATTTTAAATATCCTAATCATTTGTTTCTGAGGTCTGATATAGTGCTGTTATGATACAAATAGCTCATGTCCTTTGCTTGCTTTAGAAAGTCTATGACTGCTTGTGGTGCCCTTTGCTCTGGCCAGAATATATTGGCTTCGACTATTGTGTTCTGATGGTGGGCTACTGTGGACATGCTGCTCCTAGCAGGCATTGTATTGTCAAGAACACAAGCAGTGAAACGGGAGGAGAGACGCACTGCTGTTCTGAGAAGCATTGATCTGTAGGAATGAAAGAAAGATCAACAGTCACATGCTTTCACACCATCAATCCCCACCCACCAGCCGGTGCTGTGTTGCAAACACACAGGTGACAACATTCTCATGAAACAGTCCGAGCCCTGGCTCAGTTGGACTGACCTCTCTCTCTTGTTTGAGTCAGAAATTCCCAGGTTCATGCGGCAGAGTCAAACCTGCCACCTGACTGCAGTACTGGGGGAGTGCTGCACTGTTGAAGGGAGCTCTGATAAAACACCTTCCCCCGTTCGACTAGAGACAAGAGATTCCATGACAAAATTCTTCCTTCTGAAGAAGAACAGGAGACTTCTCCGTAGTGTCCAGGACAATATTGGTCTGTCAAACAACGTTATCAAAACCAAATGGATCATCAGGTCCTTAACACTGAGAGAGACCACACTACTGATTTGTAGTTTCAAAGAATGAGAGGAGATCTAATTAAGGTGCATCAGATGCTGAAGGGGATTGACAAAGTAGACGTAGAGAGGATGTTTCCCCTTGTGAGGCAATCTAGAATGAGAGACCATGGTTTTAGGCTGAAGGGGGGCAGATTTAAAATGGAGGTGAGGAGGAATTACTTCTCTCAAAGGGTTATGAACCTGTGGCATTCACCACCCCAGAGCAAAGTGGGGCCGGGGTATTGATTAAATTTAAGAAGGAAAGAGACAGATTTTTAAATTATTAATGGGTTCAAGGTTAGGGCAATAAAATGGAATAGAGGCTGAGGTGGGATCAGCCATGATCATATTAAATGGTGGAGCAGGCTCGATGGGCTGAATGGCCTCCTAGCCCTTACATACTTACGTTAAATGCTTTGACACAGCTGCTTGCTATGAAAAGTGCAACATAAGAAGGAGGAGCAGGAGGAGGCCATCTGGCCCCTCGAGACCTGCTCTGCTATTCAATAAGATCATGGCTGATCTTGTCATGGCCTCAGCTCCACTTACCCACCCACTCACCATAAACACTAATTCCCTTAGTATTTAAAAAAAATTCCATCTTAACTTTAAAAACTTTCAATGAGGAAGCCTCAACTACTTCAGTGGGCATGAAATTCCACAGATTCCCAACCCTCTGGGTGAAGGAGCTCTTTCTCTAGTCAGTCCTAAATCTGCTCCCCCTAATTTTGAGGCTACACCCTCTTGTCCTAGTTTCACCCACCAGTGAAAACATCCTCTCTATGTCTATCATATCTATTCCCTTCATAATTTTATATGTTTCTATAAGATCCCGCTTCGTTCTTCTGAATTCCAATGAATATAATCCCAGTCTACTCAGTCTTTCTCTCTGCATGCACTTTCCACGTCTCTGGACTCAGAGGCTGGAACCTACCCATTGCATCTTACCCTGTTAGAGGACCTACAACACTCTGCCCATTACAAATAACTGAACAATCGTGTTGTTCCTGTCAATCAGCCAATTTTTGAGATTTTTTTTAAAGATTAGATTACTTACAGTGTGGAAACAGGCCCTTCGGCCCAACAAACCGACCTGCCGAAGAGCAACCCACCCATTCCCCTACATTTACCCCTTTACCTAACACTACGGGCAATTTAGCATGGCCAATTCACCTGACCTACACATCTTTGGACTGTGGGAGGAAACCGGAGCACCTGGAGGAAATCCACGCAGACACGGGGAGAATGTGCAAACTCCACACAGTCAGTCGCCTGAGGTGGGAATTGAACCCGGGTCTCTGGCGCTGTGAGGCAGCAGTGCTAACTACTGTGCCACCGTGCCGCCGTTTAACTTACAAAGTTAAAAATCACACAACACCAGGTTATAGTCCAACAGGTTTAATTGGAAGCACACTAGCTTTCGGAGCGACGCTCCTTCATCAGGCCAACTTTGTACACCCCAGTCCAACACCGGCATCTCCGGATCAAGTTTTGAGATGTATCGCTTATGTATCTTGCAACTCAGCTGCACAGAAGTACACTAATGACAATGTTCCATTGTGTGGAACATCTTCCTGGAGTGAGGGCAGCTTTCTGAGTTTGGAAAATGTCACACTGCAATAGTACAGTGCGTAACATTGATGCAGAAATCGATAGTGCCAAAAATATCCTACAGGATAAAACCAGAAGTACAGCAGATGCTGTAAATCAGAGGCAAAAACAGAAATTGATGGAAAAGCTCAGCAGGTCTGGCAGCATCTGTGGAGAGAAATCGGAGTCAACGTTTCGGGTCAGGTGACCCTTCCTCAGAGCTGATGGTAGCTAGGAAAACATCCATTATTCTATGGAATAATGTTGACCATGATCAGATCATTGCTTTTATGCATGGTACAAATACCAAATGGCCACAACTGCAAACCTGCAGACTCCTTAGTCTGCCTCAAATTTTCCCAGAAACGTAAAGTATTACAAAAGCAGGCTCAGAAAGCCATTTTAAAAACAAAAATAAAATTTCCAACAACTATATTCGGCCTTCTACACAGTTGAACTGCGCTGCATATAAATTTTGGTGTGATGTCTCTAGGCCACATAATCCACTGATTGGCTGATTGAATCGAACTGTAAGTTCCTTCAATTGTTTGGAATACAGAAGGCCATGAGAAATAGGAGTGTAACATTTAGCCTTTCCAATCTGCCCTGCCAATATACAAGGTCATGGCTGATCTGACCCAAACTTCAAATCCTCTTTAAGGACAGCTTCTCTAAGCCACAACTCTCTCATATTTCAAAAATCTTTCTTCCTCCTCTTGAAATACTCGCAGCAAGTAGCCCCTACAACTCTCTGGAATACAGAAAATCAGGCAATCGTGATCACTCAGAGAAGAAATTCCTTCTCACCTTAGTTTTAAATCAGTGTCTCCTTATTCTGTATCTATGTTCACTTGTACATATGCCCTCACTACTGGAAACAGCTTTTTTAACATTTTAAAAAAGCAAAATACTGTGGATTCTGGAAATCTGAAGCAAGCACAGAGAATGCTGGAGGAACTCAGCAAGTCTGACAGCTGGAGAGAGAAACAAAGTTAACACTGTGAGTGCTAAATTCTGAAGAAGGTCAGAAGTCTCTCAACACCAGGTTAGAGTCCAGTAGGTTTATTTCAAACCACAAGCTTTCAGAGTGCTGATTTGAGATGCCCTCATTACAACATCAAGGGACTTTGCAAACAATTATCAATTTTTTCAGCTTCAGCCTATTTGATTAGATTCCCTACAGTATGGAAACAGGCCCTTTGGCCCAACAAGTCCCTCCGAAGAGTAACCCTACCCAGACCCATTCCCCTACATTTACCTCTGACTAATGCATCTAACACTATGGGACAATATAGCATGGCCAATTCACCTAACCTGCACATCTTTGGACTGTGGGAGGAAACCGGAGGACCCGGAGGAAACCCACGCAGTTACGGAGGTGGGGGGGGGAGAATGTGCAAACTCCACACAGACAGTCACCTGAGGTTGGAATCGAACCTGGGATTCTGGTGCTGTGAGGCAGCAGTGCTAACCACTGAGCCACAGTGCTGCCCTATTGTTACTTGTTGCTTCTTGTTTGAGCCACGTTACGAGTCACGAATCATTCTTTGGGTTATTTGTGAACCTGTACTTCTAGCTTCCAATTGCTGCAACAGCAAAATATCGAACTGATATTGGTCAGCATAGTCATCCATATTATGTATCTTCACACTCCATTTACATTGAACTGGTGGGGAAAATAACACTCACAATACAACTTTTATCTTTGTTCTTACGTGGGATGTGACAGGGCCACCATTTGTTGCTCATCCTTAACTGCCCCGTGAACTGATTGGGGTCATTTAATGTGGGAGATAGTGAGGACTGCAGCTGCTGGAGATCAGAGCTGAAAATGTGTTGCTGGAAAAGCGCAGCAGGTCAGGCAGCATCCAAGGAGCAGGAGAATCGACAATTCAGGCATTCCTGAAGAAGGGCTCATGCCTGAAATGTCGATACTCCTGCTCCTTGGATGCTGCCTGACCTGCTGCGCTTTTCCAGCAACACATTTTCAGCTCATTTAAGAGTGAACCACCTTACCTTAGGGCTGGAGTCACACATAAACCACACTGTGACAATGGGAGATTTCCTTCCCTCGAGGATATTAGTGAAGCAAACATCTTTCTGTGCCAGCAGTCATAATTGCTGAGATTACCCAGAGGGCAAAAAGCAGCATTACTTGGAAATGAAAATAGTGAATGACCATTTTGAAGGATACAAGACAATCTGAGCAGTGTGTGACATTTGCAAGTATTGCTGGTGTGTTCTGCTGAATAGCATTCAATTCCATATTTTATTAACTGAATTTAAATTTCACCAGGGACTGTGGTGGAATTCAATCTGTGCCCCTAGAGTATTTATCTGGGCCTATGACAATACCACACAGTCCTCCCGGACTATGAAAGCTCCATAAATCTACCTCCAATGATTTTATATCCTCGTTCCCTTCCTTTGTTGGCTTCAGATTCGACTGCATCGTCCCCTCTATCTCTGTTCATGGGGCAGTCTCTTGATCAAAAGGATCAGTCTGATCAGCCTCTGCTGTACTGGCAAGTGTATAGACTCATAGTGTCATACAGCACAGAAACAGACCCTTCGGTCCAGCTAGTCCATGCCGAACATAATCCCAAATTTAACTAGTCCCACTTCCCTGCACTTCCCCCAAACATTTCTTATTCATGTACTTAACTCAGTGTCTTTTCAACATTGTAACTGTACCCACTCCCATCACTTCCTCAGGATGTTGAGTCCATACTGTGTAAATAATTTGTCCCTCATGTCTTTTTTCAATCTCTCTTCTCTCACCTTAAGAATATGCCCCCTGTCTTGAAACCCCCCCCCATCCCAGAGAAAAGAGACCTATCATTAACCCTATCTGTACCCCTCATGAATTTATAAACCACTATTAAGCTGCCTCTCAATCTCCTAAATTCCAGTGAAAAACGTCCCAGCCTATCTGGCCTTTCTTTATAACTCAAAACTTCCATACCCGGCAACATTCTGGTAAATCTCTTCTGAACTGTCTCTAGCTTAATAATATCCTTCCCATAACAGGGCGGCTATCCTTCCTTAAGTTACGGGAATGGGCACTTGTTGAAAGAGCTTCCACACTCATGATGGGCCAAGTGTCCTCCTTCTAATAGTTCAGTGATTCTTTGAAATTCACACAACTGCTGCAGAGGGGGAAGCGTTAAATCTTGTGTCAAGTTTATCTTCCATCGTATTATCTTTTTAACAAAGAGCTGCTATTGATGATAGAGAATGAATCACTCAAGGCCACAGATAGATTCTCTAATTTACACCAAAGCCATGTAAGATAGAATTCTTTGTATCGTTTAATGTACCATTTGTTGGACTTTAAACACAATTGAACCTATTCTACCTGCACTGCAAGGGATTGACTCACAGAATGCAATCTTGGAATTTTCATAAACATTCGTTTTACAATTAATCCTAGCTTCCTCAAAGGCTGCTCTTCAAATTCTCTTAAGCCTTGAGTCTTCTCTCCAATCCCAAGGGTTCTGGCATCTTGTTATATGACTATAGCATCTGGGAGAGTGGAATTTCTTAATTCCTTCTGAAGCCATGTCATTTTAGATGTTGGTTATTAGCTTGGCCATGCAGATCTTGATTACTGAAAAGAGAAATGTCTTATTCAGGCTTTTTGTCTTGCACTCATCAGGACAAAGGCAAGAATGCCAAATTTCATATTCACTGTTATGACCAGATTTTGGGAGAAATTCACCAGATTGTCACGGTTCCTGACAGGTATTCCAAATCATAAAATTTCCATGTAAAAATGAATCAACTGGCTCCCTTCCTTTATTCACCCGTTCCCTCTGGTGGTCACAGCAAGTTTAATTTAAAAAGAATTCAGTGTGGATGCTTTTTCCCAGACTAAATATTTTAAAAGGATCCAATTAATCAGGGTTTCTGGAATTAGCAAAGGAGCGAGTTCATTAGTTACTAAACACAATAAGAAAAAAATAACAAAATACACAGACACACACATTAGAAATGTAACCAAATAAAGTTAAAAATGAATGATATGCAGATCAGTCATCTGTGAAAGTTAGATTGTGGAATGTTGGCTTTGCAGATAACTGAAATTCTTTTGTCCAATCCCTTGTGATGGTGATTGGCTGGTACTACTCAGTGTGAGAGAGAATTTCTCTTTTGACGAGCTCACTAACCAGCTGGCTTCTAACACTCAGAGCAAAATGTTCCTTTTACCTGCAATACGGGGTGAATAGTAGGTAGTTCTTCAACTATGACCTTCACAGCACACCAGTATACACGAATATATCAGCTCATGAATAGACCTGCATCTATGAGAACAAGCATTCACAGTCCAGGATTACAGTCAGTTTTCAATCCTGTTTTTCAGATATTTGTGGAAGGGCAAATTCCAAGATCCAGAGGAATTAGCTGCTGTAGTCTATCAGTTCACAAGAAGTGAGTACTCAGGCACAGAAAGCAATCAGAAGGCTCATGAATGCTATCCTTTAATATAAGTGGAATTGAGTCTAAAAGTAAGAATCAAAGACAACAATTGCTGTTTTGTTTTTTGTCTGTGTTTCAGATTCCCAGCTTCTGTGTTTCTTTGTTTTATTCTAAAAGTAAGGAGGTTGTGATTCAGTTATACAGGGTCCTGGTGAGAGCACTGTGTGCAGCTTTTGTCCCCTTACCTGGGGAGTGCTTTGGAGACAGTACAGAGGTGATTTAAGGAGTGATACCTGGAGAGACTGTCTAATGAGGAAAAGTTGAACAGGTTGGGTTTGTTACCACTGGAGTTTAGAAGAGTGAGGAATGATTTATTGGAAGTGAGTGCTCTCTTTGGAAAGGGTGTTTCCTCTTGGAATTCAGTCTAGAACTAAGAGGCACTGGTTAAAAATCTTTTCAGGCAAAGGCGAGGTTATGGACATCTTCTAACCCCTAAGACCCACCCCATTCTACTATTCCCACTCACCTCATCAGTCTATCATCATTGTTTAAAGGCCCACATCATCTCTTCCCTATCCTATTATCCTTCTGGCCCCATACACATACAAATGGCTGCCTTGCCTCGGACCACTCCCATTCTCAGAGCACAGGTTCTGCAGTGACATTGTAAGTCGAGAGTGTGGGGCTGGAAAAGCACAGCAGGTCAGGCAGCATCTGAGGAGCAGGAAAATCGACGTTTTGGGCATAAGCCCTTCAGCCCCTGATGAACATTGACTCTCCTGCTCCTCGGACATTGCCTGACCTGCTGTGCTTTTCCAGCACCAAACTCTCGACTCTAATCTCCAGCATCTGCAGTTTTCACGTTTGCCTAGTGACATGACTGCTCCTTACTGGTATGGTTTGAGGTGATGGGTTACATGATGGGTGGATTTGGCAATATCTTCAAGATCTTCACTGGTCACACTGGGTCATTGATTGGATTGTTAACACTGTAATGCTTTACAGATAGTTCAGCGACTCTTGTTGCAGCATGACCAAGATTCCACAGGAAAGGTTACAACTCTGATACAGGAGCAAGTGCAATCCAACAGTTTGTGAAGTAGCAGGACTTACACATTTAATCAGCATTAATTGTCAGCAGGGAAAATCAAGATTCATGACAAAGACTCCAGAGAACGAAAATCCACAGACTTGCAGTCGACAATCTGTTTCACGGGGTCAGGTAGCATCCGAGGAGCAGGAGAATCGACTTTTCGGGCATAAGCCCTTCATCCAGAAAGAGGTTTGTGGGCCTGGGGCTGAGAGGTAAAAGGAAGGGGGATGGGCTGGAGGGAAGGTAGCTGAGAAAGCCATAGGTGGATGAAGGTGAGGGAGAAGGTTATAGGTCAGAGCGGGAAATGTTCGAAATCGCAAAGGTCCTTCATCATTTGGTTTTTGCCCGAAACGTTGATTCTCCTGCTACTCGGATGCTGCCTGACCTGCTGTGCTTTCCCAGCACCACACTCTCGACTCTGATCACCAGCATCTGCAGTCTGCTCTTTCTCCTAATCCATTTGACAGTTTTAATGTGCTCTCTATATCTTTCTGCTGCTGATATCAATGACTTTATAAAGCCGCCCCCATATAATGAGACATCCTGAGACAGTTTACAATACTCCATATTTCACACCATTTTTACAATACTGTTAAGGTTAAAAAAGAAGCCTGGGAGACACAGCAGAAAAACGTGCAGTGGGAGTAGGCCATTCAGCCCATTTGTACCTGCTCCACCATTCAATATGATCATGGCTAATCTAACTGTCATCTCAATTCCACTTTTGTCCTGCTATGGGAAGGATATTACTAAGCTGAAGAGGGTTCAGAAAAGATTGACAAGGATGTTGCTGGGGCTGGAGGATTTGAGTTATAAGGAGAGGCTGGATAGGTTGGGACTTGTTCACGGGAGTGTGAAAGATTGAGAGTTAGCCTTTGCAAAGTTGGGGTGGGGGAGTCCAGAACTAGAGGGCATAGGTTTAGGTTGAGAGGCGAAAGATATAAAAGAGACCAGAGGGGCAACTTTTTCACACAGAGGGTGGTACATGGATGGAATGAACTGCCAGAAGAAGTGGTGGAGGCTGGTACAATTACAACATTTAAAAGGCATCTGGATGGGTATATGAATAGGAAGGGTTTGGAGGAATATGGGCCGGGTGCTGGCATGTGGGACTAGATTAGGTTGGGATATCTGGTCGGTATGGACGAGTTGGACTGAAGGGTCTGTTTCCATGCTGTACATCTCTATGACTCTATGAAGGGCATAGATAAGGTGCATAAAAAAAGGTCTTTTCCCTAGCACTGGGGAGATCAAAACTAGAGAGAATCATTTTCAGGGGAGAGAAGATTTAAAAAGGACCTGAAAGGCAACTTTTCTTATAGAAGGTGGTTCATATGTGGATTGAAATGCCAGAGGGAGTGGGTAGGTGCAGGTCCAGTTACAACATTTAAAATACATTACGACAGAGATATGAGTAGGAAAGCTTTAGAGGGATGGGGGCCAAATGGGACTGGGTTAATTTGGGAAACTTGGTCAGCAGGGACAAGTTGGACTGAAAGGTCTGTTTCTATGCAATATGACCCTATACACTGGTTGACAAAAAACGCCCTCACGTCTCTTCTTAACCTTCTGTTCCTGACCTTTAATCTATGCCCATGGGCACTGATCCTCCCACCAAGGCGAAAACGTTCTTCTTGTCTACCCCATCTATGCCCTTCGTAATTTTATACACCTCAAGGATACCCAGGCCAAGTTGCACCTCTCCCTTTCCCAATCCATCACCATTTGGATCATAATCTGCCTTCTGGTTTCTGCTACTAAAGTAGATAACCACACAATTACCCACAACATGCTTCACCTGCCATGCATTTGCCCAGCTGTTGTTGACTGACAGAGACTCTGCTCCCAGCAGTCCAGAGAGGAAACTCTATAGAATCTATTATCAGGCCTCAGGCCTACTTTCCGGCTATTCAATCCTACAGGAGTTACGGTGAGGTGATGCTGCAAGGTGGCGGGAGTGTTTTGTTCCCCAAACAGGAAAATGAAGTGCAAGAGCCGGAGAATGATATTCAGAAAACTATGAGGCAAATTTAGCCATTTATTTATCTACCAGACAGCCTGTCGCAAAGTGTGGATAATGACCTATCACAGCATCACACTTAAAAATATAATTTGTCCAAAATTTATGTCACAGGTACAGAAGAAAACACCAATAAACAGCTACTAACCCAAAAGGGCACACTTTCAAAATACAGGGTTGCCCATTTAAGACTGTGATCAGGAGAGTTTTTCTCTCACAGAGGGTGAGAGATCACAAGACCGTAAGATTTAGGTGCAGAACTAGGCCACACATACTGTTACAGAGTCATAGTCATAGGGCCAGACAGCAAGGAAACAGGCCCTTGAGCCTAAACAATCCATGCTGTCCTAACTGAACTAGTCCCATTTGCCTGTATTTGGCCTATATCCCTTTAAACCTTTCCTATCCTTGTACCTGTCCAAATGTCTTTTAAATGTTGTAACTGTGTCCATCAAATTCAGTTATAGAGTCATATAGATTCATAGACATATACAGCACGGAAACAGATCCTTCGGTCCATACTGATCAGATATCCCAACCTAATCTAGTCCCATTTGCCAGCATTTGGCCCATATCCCTCTAAACCCTTCCTATTCATATACCCATCCAGATGCCTTTTAAATGTTACAATTGTACCAGTCTCCACCACTTCCTCTGGCAGCTCATTCCATACACACATCACACTCTGCAGGAAAAAGTTGTCCCTCAGGTCCCTTTTGTATCTCTCCCCTCTCACCGTAAACCTATTCCCTCTAGCTCTGGACTCCCCCATCCCAGTGAAAAGACTTTGTCTATTTACCCTATCCATGTCCCTCATGATTTTATAAACCTCTATAAGGTCACCCCTCAGCCTCCGATGCTCCAGGGAAAACAGCCCCAGCCTGTTCAGCCTCTCCCTGTAGCTCAAATCCTCCAACCCTGGCAACATCCTTGTAAATCTTTTCTGAACCCTTTCAACTTTCACAACATCCTTCCAATAGGAAGGAGATCATAACTGCATGCAATATTTCAAAAGTGGCCTAACCAACATCCAGTTCAGCCGCAACATGACGTCCTAACTCCTGTACTCAATACTCTGACCAATAAAGGAAAGCATATCAAACGCCTTCCTCAGTATCCTGCGACTCCACTTTCAAGGAGCTATAAACCCGCACTCCAAGGTCTCTTTGTTCAGCAACACTCCCTAGGACCTTACCACTAAGATTTGCTTTTCAAAATGCAGCACCTTGCATTTATCCAAATTTATTAATATTTGGTCACGGCTGATATATTTCTCAACCCCATTTTCCTGCCATCTCCATGTAACCTTTAGCCCTTGCTAATCAAGACCCTATCTCTCTGGTTTAAATATTCTCAATGACTTGGCCTCCACAGACCTCCGTGGCAATGAGTTCCACAGATTCCCCACCCTCTGGCTGAAGAAATCCCTGCTCATCTCAGTTCTAAAGGATCATTCCTTCACTCTGAGGCTGTGCTCTTACATCCTCGCCTCTCCTACTAGTGAAAACATCTTCTGCAAGTTAACTCTATCCTGTGAGTCTTTGGGAGTTCCTTTTGCAAAAGGCAGTGAGAGCAGTCTTTGAATATTTTTAAGTTAAAGGAAGAAAGATCCCAGGAGGAGGCAGGGGTGGCCGTGGCTGATGAGGGAAGTTAAGAAACATATAAAGTTAAAAGAGAAAAAGTATAACATAGCAAAGATAAGTGGGAAAACTGAGGACTGGGAAGATTTTAAACAGCAACAGAGGATTACTAAGAAGGAAATACGCAGAGGAAAAATGAGGTACGAAGGTAAACTGGCCAATAATATAAAGGAGGATAGTAAAAGCTTTTTTAGGTATGTGAAAGGCAAAAAAATAGTTAGGACTAAAATTGGGCCCTTGAAGACAGAAACAGGGGAATATATTACAGGGAACAAAGAAATGGCAGAAGAATTAAATGGATACTTCAGATCTGTGTTCAATGGGGAAGACACAAGCAGTCGCCCTGAGGTAACAGTGGCTGAAGGATCTGAGCTTAAGGGAATTTATATTTGCCAGGATTTGGTGTTGGAGAGACTGTTAGGTCTGAAGGTTGATAAGTCCCCGGGGCCAGATGGTCTACATCCCAGGGTACTGAAGGAGGTGGCTCGGGAAATTGTGGATGCGTTGGTGATTATTTTCCAGAGTTCGATAGATTCGGGGTCAGTTCCTGAGGATTGGAGGGTGGTTAATGTTATACCACTTTTTAAGAAAGGTGGGAGAGGGAAAGCAGGAAATTATAGACCAGTTAGTCTGACCTCAGTGGTGGGAAAGATGCTGGAGTCTATTATAAAGGATGAAATTACGGCACATCTGGCTAGTAGTAACAGGATAGGTCAGAGTCAGCATGGATTTATGAAGGGGAAATCATGCTTGACTAATCTTCTTGAATTTTTTGAGGATGTAACTCCGAAGATGGATGAGGGAGGTCCAGTAGATGTAGTGTACCTGGACTTTCAGAAATCTTTTGAGAAAGTTCCACATTGGAGGTTAGTGAGCAAAATTAGGGCGCATGGTATTGGGGGCAAAGTACTAGATTGGATTGAAAATTGGTTGGCTGACAGGAAACAAAGGGTAGTGATAAACGGCTCCATTTCGGAATGGCAGGCAGTGACCAGTGGGGTACCGCAGGGATCTGTGCTGGGACCGCAGCTTTTTACAATATATGTTAATGATATAGAAGATGGTATCAGCAATAACATTAGCAAATTTGCTGATGATACAAAGCTGGGTGGCAGGGTAAAATGTGATGAGGATGTTAGGAGATTACAGGGTGACCTGGACAAGTTAGGTGAGTGGGCAGATGCATGGCAGATGCAGTTTAATGTGGATAAATGTATGGTTATCCACTTTGGTGGCAAGAACAGGAAGGCAGATTACAACCTCAATGGAATCAAGTTAGGTAAAGGGGCAGTACAGAGAGATCTGGGTGTTCTTGTACACCAGTCAATGAAGGTAAGCATGCAGGTACAGCGGGTAGTGAAGAAGGCTAATAGCATGCTGGCCTTCATAACAAGAGGGATTCAGTATAGAAGCAAAGAGGTTCTTCTGCAGCTGTACAGGGTCCTGGTGAGACCACACCTGGAGTACTGTGTGCAGTTCTGGTCTCCAAATTTGAGGAAAGACATTCTGGCTATTGAGGGAGTGCGGCGTAGGTTCACGAGGTCAATTCCTGGAATGGCGGGACTACCTTACGCTGAAAGACTGGAGCGACTGGGCTTGTATACCCTTGAGTTTGGAAGACAGAGAGGGGATCTGATTGAGACATATAAGATTATTAAAGGATTGGACACTCTGACAGCAGGAAACATGTTTCCGCTGATGGGTGAGTGCTGAACCAGAGGACACAGCTTAAAAATACGGGGTAGACCATTTAGGACAGAGATGAGGAGAAACTTCTTCACCCAGAGAGTGGTGGCTGTGTGGAATGCCCTGCCCCAGAGGGCAGTGGAGGCCCAGTCTCTGGATTCATTTAAGAAAGAGTTGGATAGAGCTCTCAAGGTTAGTGGAATCAAGGGTTATGGAGATAAGGCAGGAATAGGATACTGATTAAGGATGATCAGCCATGATCAAATTGAATGGTGGTGCAGGCTCGAAGGGCAGAATGGCTTACTCCTGCACCTATTGTCTATTGTCTATTGTCATAGACTTCTGGTGAGCAAGAGGGTTGAAAGGCTATGGTGCTTTGGCAGGAATATGGCATAACGGGATCTGCCATGTCCATGGAATGATATACTGGCATTGGAGGCATTCGAGGGAAGACTCACTAATCGAGAGGCACTGTCTTTTGAGGAAAGGTTGAGTAGCCATTCCATACACGCACCACCCTCTGTGTGAAAAGGTTGCCCCTTATATTTTTCACCTTCACCTTAAACCTATGCCCTCTAACTCTGGACTCCCCCACTCCAAAGTGGTGGTGAGCTGCCCTCTTGAACTGCAACAGTCCTTGCGGTGAGGGTAAGCCCACAAAACCTTGAGGGAGCAAGTTCTAGGCTTTTGACCAGTTGACGGTAAAAGAACAGTAATATATTTCCATAGAGTCATGAGTGTCTTCGAGGGGAACTTGAAGGAGCTGATGTTACCATGTATCTGCTGTCCCTGTCCTTCTAGATGGAAGTGGTCATGTGTTTGGAAGGTGTTATCTAATGTTCTTTGGTGAATTTCTGCAGTGCATCTTGTAGATAGTACACACTGCTGCTACTGAGCGTCTGTGATGGAGAGAGTGGATATTTATGGATGACATGTAATTCAGTGGGCTGCTTTGTCCTGGAGCTGCCCCCCATCCAGGCAAGTGGGGAGAATTCCCTCACACTTCTGACTTGTGCCTCATAGATAACGGACAGGCTTTGGGGAGTCAGGAGGTGGATTACTTATCGTCGGGTATTCCTAATCTCTGACCTGCTCTTGGAGTCAACGTGTTTGTGTGGTGAGTCCACTTGACAATGGTAATCCAAAGCCTGTTGATGGTGGGGATTCAGTGATGGTAACATCATTTAATATTAAAGAGCGGTGATTGGATTGCCTCTTATTGGAGGTGGTCATTTCCTGACACCCCCGTGCATTTGATTAGCTCAGTTGGGTAGGTGAAAGTGAGGACTGCAGATGCTGGAGATTAGAGTCAAGACTAGAGTGGTGCTGGAAAAGCACAGCAGGTCAGGCAGCATCCGAGGAGCAGGGACATCGACGTTTCGGGCAGGAGCCCTTCATCAGGAATCTCAGTTGGGTAGGTGCCTGGTTTACAATGTAGAGTGGTACCAACAAGACAGGTTCAAATCCCACACCGTCTGAGATTACAATGTAGGACTCTCCTCCTCAATCTCTGTACTTGGCTGAAGTGTGGTGACCCTCAGGTTAAATCACTACCATCTCTCTCATGAAAGAGCAGGACTATGATGACTTTACCTCTATATTTATTACAAACATCTGGGAGCTTCAAGACAACCAGAAGACAGAACAAGGAATTCTCTCGTCAGCAGCAGACACTTGGAGGAATGAATTGAAATAACTATAAAGCAACTGTTTCACTTAGTGAGTCTTTGTAATGGGCATTAAAGTTTGAGGGAAAACTCTATCTTGCTCAGATAGCTTCGTCTGGTGGCCTTAGGATCTGAGTGTGAAGAATAGAAAGTAATTGGGTACTTGCTCAACTGAGCACTTCAGGAACATAATGGGCGAATAATCATTGGTACTCAAAAACATTTGCTGAAGGCAAAAACATAAACAGAAGTTGCTGGAAAAGCTCAGCATCTGTGGAGAGAAATCAAAGTTAACACTTTAGGTCAGGTGACCCATTCTCAGAACTGAAGCCAAAAATCTTGTAAACTTTTGTTTCAAACATTCCACGTGTGGGCATATAGATGAACATAGATGCAGAAGCAGGCCATTCAGCCCATCAAATCAGCTCTATTGTTCACTGATATCACGTGATCTGACCATCCTCCACTCTATTTTCCTGTTTTTTTCTCATAACTCTTGATTCCCTTCCTGGTTAAAAATCTGTCCATCCCAGCCTTGAACCTACTTAGTGAAGTAACCTCGACAGCTCTCTGTGGTACACTTCACAGATTCATTCTCCTCTGAAGAAGAAATTCCTACCCAGCTCTGTTTTAAAAATGTGTGACCTCTTATTTTGAGACTATGTCCACTGGTCCAGGACGCTTCCACAACAGGACACAACATTTTCACATCTAAATGCAAATCAGAGCAGGACTTATACATTTAATGGTAAGGTCTTGGGGAGTTTTGAGGGGACTTTAAAAATAGGGTCGCAGGGAGATAGGTTAGTGAAGAAGGTGTTTGGTATGCTCTCTTTTATTGGACAGAATATTGAGTACAGGAGTTGGGAGGTCATGTTGCGGCTGTACACGATATTGATTAGGCCACTTTTGGAATATTGTGTGCAATTCTGGTCTCCCTCTTATTGGAAGGATGTTGTGAAACTTGAAAGGGTTCAGAAAAAATTTAGAAGGATGTTGCCAGGATTGGAGGATTTGAGCTACATGGAGAGGCTGTACAGGCTGGGGCTGTTTTCCCTGGAGCGTCGGAGGCTGAGGGGTGACCTTATAGAGGTTTATAAAATCATGAGGGGCATGGATAGGATAAATAGACAAAGTCTTTTCCCTGGGATGGGGAAACTAGAGGGCATAGTTTAGGGTGAGAGGGGAAAGATATAAAAGAGACCTAAGAGGCGATTTTTCACACAGAGGGTGGTACGTGTATGGAATGAGTTGCCAGAGGAAGTGGTGGAGGCTGGTACAATTACAACATTTAAAAGGCATCTAGACGGGTATATGAATAGGAAGGGTTTGGAGGGATATGGGCCAAGTGCTGGCAAATGGGACTAGACTAGGTTGGGATATCTGGTCGGTATGGACGAGTTGGACTGAAGGATCCATTTCTGTGCTTTACATCTCTATGACTCTATAACTGGGCGAAAGTGATAAATGCCAGCCCAGCCGGAGATGCTCACGTTGTACAAACAAATGGAAAAAAGGGTTCAATTCCTGCATCAGCTGAGGTTGCCATGAAGGATTCTCCTCCTCAACCTTTCCCCTCACTCATGGTGTGGTGATCCTCAGATTAAACTCACCATCAGTTGTCTATCTCTTCCCCTCTAATGAGTGAGCAGCCCAGAGTGGGGTCTACAATAATCTTAAAACCTATTCCTTATGAGTATCCATTATGCATGCTGAATATCCCAAGACCCATTGCCTGCTGCATAGTACAAATTGAAAGTGAACTCCAATACACCAAAGCAAAAATGTATATTAAGGTGAAACATTTGTTTTAAATGTAGTGTTCAGACATTTAGTTTATAGGGAGAGGCTGGATAGATTGGGGCTGTTTCTCTGGTGTGTCAGGGGCTGAGGGGGTGACCTGATAGAGGTTTATAAAATGACGAGGGGTATGGATAAGTTGAATAGCCAAGAGTTTTGCCTGAGGCTAGGGGAGTCCAAAACTAGATTTAGGGTGAGAGGGGAAAGATTTAAAAGGGACTTAAGGGGCAACTTTTTCAAACAGAGGGTGTATGGAACTAGCTGCCAGAGGAAGTAGTGGAGGCTGGTATAATGACAACCCTTTTTTTTAAGATTAGATTCCCTACAGTGTGGTAGCAGGCCCTTAGGTCCAACAAGTCCACACCGACCCTCCGAAGGGTAACCCATTTCCCTCTGACCAAAGCACTTAACACTATGGGCAATTTAGCATGGCCAATCCACCATAACCTGCACATCTTTGGACTATGGGAGGAAACCGGAGCACCCGGAGGAAACCCACGCAGACACAGGGAGAATGTGCAAACTGCACACAGACAGTCACCCGAGGCTGGAATCGAACCTGGGACCCTGGTGTTGTGTGGCTGCATTGAGGGAGCACCCGGTTATGAACTAGCATCTGGATAGGTATATGAATAGGAAAGGTTTAGAGGGATGTGGGCCGGGTGCTGGTATTTGGGACTAGATTGGGTTGGACTAGAGTCATAGAGATGTACGGCAGGGAAACAGACCCTTCGGTCCAACCCGTCCATGCCGACCAGATATCCCAACCCAATCTCGACCCACCTGCCAGCACCCGGCCCATATCCCTCCAAACCCTTCCCATTCATATACCCATCCAGATGCCTCTTAAATGTTGCAATTGTAATTTGACTTAATGAATTTGATTGCAGTCGGCGAGGAAAGAGTTAAGCTTGAAGCCTCTGTGATGTCTGCAAGATGCCCTCTAGTGAGTGTTGTGCTTTAACTGTGTGCAGTTTTCTCCTTTGTGCAGATAGCGAGGCCCTTCTCGCGTTTTTCCCTCAGAGTTTGCGAGAGAGCAGAAAGGAGAGAACCGTCAGGAAAGCAGCCGAGGTGAAGGAAACGCGCAGGGTGGAGAGGGTGTGTGTCCTGGGTGGGGGTGAGTAACTGCCCTCATTCATTGAATCTTTGTGATGAATGACCAAGTCTGTAGTGTCCATGTGTATGTGTAGAGTCTGAAGGCCTGAGCAGTCTGGGAGCATCTTTACTGAAAGAAAAGGACGAACAGAAAAATCCGAGAATAATCAGGGGCAGAGAAAGAGACGGAAATTCCGACTGAGGTGATGGGAGGTGAAAGGGAAGAGAAGTGAGCTTTAAACACCGCGGAGTGTTGCAATCAACAACCAGTTAGATTCGAAACAGATCAGCTTCAGCACAGTTCACTCGCCCGGCTTTGAGAGCAGGGGATCAGAAAAGAAAATACAACCAGCCTTTCAGAGCACCGGTGAGATTCATTGATGAATGCGTCTGAGCTGGAGCTGTCCTGTCGAAATATTGATTAAATTAGAGCGACTCAAATAACATCCAGCCCCCCCCTTCACCTGACCAACTACCTGTTCGTAAGACGAAATGCAACTGGAAAATGCTGCAGATCGGAAATACAACTGGAAAATGCCGTAAGCAGCAGCTGTGAAGGGGGGGAATCAGTCGGTGCTTCGTACCCAAAGACTTTGTCAGAATCTGGGCAATTTAGAGATGTAACGGGGTTTCAACAAATGGGGGGCAGGGAAGAGTGGAGGAAAAACGTAAGGGGAGGTGTGTGGAGGATAAATGAGATGAGGTTGCAAGGCAATAGGATATAGCATTCCCTCACTGGGATATAGGGCTATAGGAGGTGGCTCAGTGGTGAGCACTACTGCCTCACATTACCGGGGGCCCAGGTTCAATTCTAGCCCTCCAACTGTCTGTGTGGAGTTTGCACACCCTCCCTACAATCTGCATGGGTTTCCTCCAACAGTCCAGAGATATCCGGCTTACATTAATTGGCTGTGCAAAATTGCCCACAGTGTCCAGGGATGTGCTGGTGAGCTGGTCCTGGGAAATGGAGGGTGACAGGGATGGTGTAGAGGGGTGAGTGGGATGCTCTTTGGAGGGTCAGTTTGGACTCGATGGACTGAATGGCCTGCTTCCACATTGTAGGGATTCTATGATTTGAGGTGTAAGTGGGGCATAAGGAATCATTAGAAATAGCTGCTCTCTAAAGGAAAGGGTGTAATGGTCATGATCTAAAATTGGTGAAATTAGTGTTGTGTCTGGTCTTCCCAATTGGAAGGTGAGGTGCTACACCTCAAGATAACCTTGAGCTGAATGGGGTAGTGCATTAGGTTAGAGTGGAATCAGAGAGAAGGGTTTTTGTTAAAAAAAACAGGCATATAGAAGCTCAAAGTGACAGGAGTGGACTGGACAAGATGCTCACCCAGGATGTGTAGTGAGACTCACGTCATGAGCAGTGGATCTGGTATATTCAATTGAAAGTACAAGTAAATCACTGTCTCACTTGGAAACAATGTTTTGGGGGTAATGGCCAATGGGGAAGGAGAAGGTAAAAGAGCAGGTGTTGCATCTTGTGTGTCTTCACTGGAAGTTGCAGTGACAGTGATGTAAGGTATGCCCACTCCACAAAAAGCAGGAACAATCAAGTTCCATCAGTTGATCATTAGCAAAGGGATTGAAAGAGTCACTGGCAGTGTTATCAGGTGGCACTTCATCAACAATATCCTGCTCTGTTTGGGTTCTGCCAGGACCATTCATCTTATTACAGCCTTGGTTCAAACATGGATGAAAGAGCTGAATTCTGGAGGTGAGGTGAGCCTTGACATCAAGGCTGCATTTGACTGACTGTGCCCCAGCAAAACTGGAATCAATGGGTATCAGGGGGCAAACTCTCTGCTCATTGGAGTCATACTTGACACATTAGGAAGATGGTTGTGGTTGTTGGAGGTCAGTCATCTCAGCTCCAGGACATCTCTGCAGGACTTCCTCAGGATAGTGACCTAGGCTCAGTTGCTTCATCAATGACCTTTCCTTCATCATAAGGTCAGAAGTGAGGATGTTCGCCAATGATTGCGCAATGTTCAATATCATTTGCAACTCCACAGATACTGAAGCAGTCCATATTCAAAAGCAATCTGGACAGTATCCAGGCTTGGGCTGACAAGGGGCAAAGCAACATTCACACCATAACACAAATTCCAGACAATGACCAGCTCTAACATGAGAGAATCTAAATACTCGCGCCCTTAATGTTCAATGACATTACCATCACTGAATCCCTTACTAGCATAATCTGCAGTGACCATTGAGCAAAATGTCAACTAGACTCACCAAATAAACACAGTCCCTCCAAGACCAGGTCAGATGCTCGGAATACTCAGACAACTAACTCCCCTCCTGACTCCTTAAAAGCCTGTCCATCATTTGTAAGAGCAAGTCAGGAGAGTAAGAGACTACTCTTCCTCCCCCCCCACCCCCCCCCACCTTGCCTGGACGGGTGTAGCTCCAGTATCAATCAGGAAGCTTGAAACCATCCAGGACAAAGCAGCCCAGTTGACTGGCATAATATCCACAAACATCCACTCCCTCCACCACTGATGCTCAGTAGCAGCACATGCGCTATCTAGAAGATGCACCGCAGAAATTCACCAAAGTTCCTAGTCAGCACCTTACAAATTCATGACCACTTCTACCTAGAAGGACAAGGGCAGCAGATACTTGGGAAAAGCACCACCTACAAGTTCCCCTCCAAACCACTCACCATACTTGGAAATATAACACCATTCCTTCACTATTGCCGGGACAAAATCCTGAAATTGCCTCAGTGTCAAAATGTGTGGTGCTGGAAAAGCACAGCCTGTCAGGTAGCACCCGGGGAGCAGGAGAGTCGGTGTTTCGAGCATAAGCTTTTCATCCTGAAATTGCCTTCTTATTGGTCTACCTACCTTCTTATTGGAGGTATTCCTGATGAAGGGCTTTTGCCCGAACAGTCGATTTTACTGCTCCTCGGATGCTGCCTGAACTGCCGTGCTTTTCCAGCACCACTCTAATCCAGAATCTGGTTTCCAGCATCTGCAGTCATTGTTTTTACCTACCTACGGGACATGGACTGTACCAGTTCAAGAAGGCATCTCGCTGCTATCTTCTCGAGGACAACTAGGCATGGGTAGTAAGTGTTGGCCCAGCCAGTGGTGTCTACGTCCCGGAGTGAAAGAAAGGAAACTAAGGGGCTATGGTGGAAAATTGAGGAGTGGAAGAGGATCTTGTGGAGGGAACTGTCTCTTTGGAAATGGTGAGAAGGCAGGAGATGGGAAGGTACGTTTGGTGGTGAAATCCAAGGCAGACGTAGTGGAGGATGGTCTGTTGAATGTGGAGGTTGATTGGGTGGAGGATGAGGACAAAAAGAGTAAGGAAGTACTGAGAGGAAGTGTAGTGAAAGGAGCTGTGGGAGTCCTTGGATGGATACATTTAATAGACCTATTGCCTTAAGGAAGGGAAGGCAGCATTGGAGGTAAGAGGGGACCGTGTGAAGGTAAGAGAAGGCTCATGAACAGAAACAAAGTGCGTGAACTTCTTCAGATTAGGGAGTGAGCACCTATACTGTCATCAATGTATCAGCAAATGAAGTGAGAGAAGAAAGGCAATCTGAGTTGGAAGGAACAAGGATTTTAAATACTCTATGCAGTTTTGGTTTCTTTCCATTGCACACAGTTTGCAGAGTGTCATAAGAGACTTGAGGAACTATTTGGTTTCTCTCTCCACAGAAGCTGCTTTCTCTCGCACTTTCTGTTTTGCACTGGACTATTACCTGGTAACCTGTGGGTGATGTTCTGACCAGCTTAGGCTTGTATTTGCTGCAATGTAGAAAAGAAGAGGTGATTGAAACATGAAAGATCCTGAGGGGGTTTTGGAATCTTAGAATCCTTACAGTGCGGAGGCAGGCTATTTGGCCCATCAAGTACACACTGACCATCGCAACAGCATTCCACCCAATCTCTGCAACCCCGCATTTCCCATGACTATTCCACCTAGCCTGAATGTCCCTGGACACTATGGGCAGTTAAGCATGGCCAATCCGCCCTAACCTGCACATTATTCGACTGTAGGAGGAAGCCGGAGCACCTGGAAGAAACCCACACAGACATGGGGAGAATGTGCAAACTCTACACAGACAGTTACCCGAGGGTAGAACTGAACCTGGGTCCCAGCTGCTGTGAGACAGCGGTGCTAACCACTGAGACACCATGCTGCCCTTTTTTTCTCCCTCTAGGCCAGATGGATGTCGAAAAGGATGATTCTTAAGAGTGAATGTCGACCCAGGGGTCACAGTTTGAAAATAATGGATTTCTAACAGAGAGAGACAGAGAAATTGCTTTCCTCTGAGGGTTGTGAGTTTTTCCAACCTTTCAACAGCAGCTGTGGAAGCAGAATGTTTTTAAAGCAGGACTTTCTTCAGGAGAAAGACTTTGGGGAGAGAGTATTAGGGATAGGTAAGAATGTGGAGTTGAAGTCAAAATCAGGTCAGCCATGATTTTACAGAATGGCAGAGAAAGATCAAAGGACTGAGCAATCTACTCTTGTTCCTAATTCATGTTTCTATTGATGTGTTTATCGTAACGTTAGGCATAGCTCAGATGTACAGTTTTCCAGAGGAACATCTTTCACTGGGAGGTAGTGGAAGGAGAGTCACGGCCCCAGTTCAGGAGGAGGTAAAGATAAAGTCTCCACACTGCCACTGGGCTGCCCACTCGTGTGTGTGTGTGTGTGTGTGTGTGTGTGTGTGTGTGCGCCTCAGGTGAGGGGGTAAGAGAGTTACAGAGTCCTTCATGGCAACCTCAGCTGCTGTGGGAATTAAACCCACCCTCTACATCACAAAAGAACATCCAGCCAACTGAGCTAAACACCCTCTTTCCAGGAGGTGGAGGATGTGGGGTGGCAGGGTGGCTCAGTGGTTAGCACTGCTGCCTCACAGTGCCAGAGACCCGGGTTCGATCACAGCCTCGGGCGACTGTCTGTTTGGAGTTTGCACATTTTCCCTGTGTCTGTGTGGGTTTCCTCTGGGTGTCCCAGTTTGCCCCCCCACAATCCAAAGGTGTGCAGGTTAGGTGGATTGACCATGGGAAATTACCCATAGAGGTCAGGGGTGTGTAGGCTCAGTGCATTAGCCATGGGAAACATAGGGTTACAGGGATAGGTTAGGGGATGGGTCTGAGTGGGTTGCTGTTTGGAGGGTTGCTGTGAACTTGTTGGGCCGAGTGGCCTGTTTCCATTCTGGGGGGATTCTACAGCTTTTGTGACTCCAGCTACCACAATTGGAATAGGTTTGTAGAACAGAGGGTGATGATATCCCTGGTGAAATTGATCCGTTGGGGAATTAAAGGGAAAAGGGCAGGAAAATGGACGTGAGGAATGTTGGTCAGTTCAGCCACGATCCTATAGGATAGCACAGCCGACTCAAGGGGCTGAATGGCCTACTCCTGTTCCTATTTCTTATGGAAAAGAAACGAAAACAGAAGTTGCTGGAAAAACTCAGCAGGTCTGGTAGCACCTGCGGAGACAAAGTAAGGTTTCGGGTCCTCAGAACCATTGACAGTAAAGAGGTGACTGAGTTCAAGAAACCCTGAAATTGATGCTGTGAAAGCATGGGGCAAAGTGAGCAAAAGCAGATTGAAGACAGGAAGAACTGCTGGTTCAATGAGGCTGGAGCAATGGGTTTTAAAAGCTGTTTGTGGACAGCGGTGAGGAAGCGATAAGTAGGATATTTAGGAAGTGGGACTTCAGGAGATGGGTGGGTGATAGCTCTGGATTAGAGTGGTGCTGGAAAAGCACAGCCAGTCAGGCAGGAAAATCCTGCTGAAGGGCTTTTGCCTGAAACGTCGATTTTCCTGCTCCTTGGATGCTGCCTGACTGGCTGTGCTTTTCCAGCACCACACTAATCTAGACGCTGATTTCCAGCATCTGCAGTCCTCACTTTTGCCTGAGTGATAGCCCTGTCTGTGTGCACAATTTTAAATAATCATATTTTGAACAGAGACTGACCCGAAACCTGGAATGGAGTAGAAATTGAGTGTGCCCTTTGGGGAAAAGGGTGACAGCGTCTTGCTACAGTAGTGTGTCGTTGCAAAGTTCTCTCTGCGCTTCCGTTTTAATGCTGTCATTTCGATTTGTGGATTTTCGATTGGCTCTGTTGTGTTTTGCACTCATCAAATCTCAAAGATTACTGACATCACTAGATTCAAAATCAGTGCTTTTTGTCCACGAACCAAATGGTCTGCACACTGCATTTGTAGGTGATGGGGTTCAGGGGAAAGTGATCGGGATGAGCAGGGCTTGGCTGCAGGCAAAGGTACTACTCCTGGATAATGCTCACAGAACCTCCTCCAAAATCTCCCAACCAGCATCCCTCTTCCTTTCTCTACAAACCAGTCCCAATCAATGAGGCTAGAGTTACATGAGAGTGTTAGGTGGTCCTGTTATTCTAACAAGATTTTAGAATCATTGAATCCCTTCAGTGCAGGGGCAGGCCATTCAGCCCATCAAGTACATGTTGACCCCACAAAGAGCACCCCACCCAGACTCACCCCGTCCCTGCATATTCCACAGCCAATGCACTCTACCCTGCACATCTTTGGACTGTGGGAGGAAACCGGAGCACCCGGAGGAAACCCACAGACACTCGGAGAATGTGCAAACTCCACACAGACAGTTACCCGAGGGTGGAATTGAACCCAGGTCTTTGATGCTGTGAGGCAGCCATACTAACCACTGAGCCACTGTGCCAGAACTACAGGCAGTGCCTGAGTTTCATTCCCAAGACTGTTTGCAAGTTGATTTGTAAGCAAGTTTGAACGTGGGGCAGGACAATGTAAAGCAGCTGTTCACAATTGCAGGAAAAGTTTGAATGTCAGATCTTTAACAGATGGAATTGTGCTTGGAGGTATAGGCATTCATAAATTGAATATTCATAAATCCGGGACCCCCTGTATATTGTCTTGATATTGCAATTTATTTTGGTCTAAAAATCTTCAAGTTTCCCCTATCGCTAGATTCAACAGTCAGTGTTTCCAATATTCACTACAAACAAGCAAATTGTGAAAGTCCAGCAGCAGTGCAGTTAATTTAACTTTCCAAATTAGAACTGTATCTGAATGGGAATGTTTGGGAGTAGCAGAGTACCAGGTTTAAAGCTTATCTCTAAATTAATCCATTTGTTGTGGTTGCCCAAGCAGCGTGTTGGTGTTTGAGGCACTTTTCACCATGGCACCTTGTAATAGTAGTTTCATTTATATAGCATCTCACTTTTGTCATAGTCCAAACATCTCAATAAAGACAGAATACCATGCATACTGAATCAAATACAGAAGGAGCTCAGCACCCCTGACAGCATCATAGAATCCCTGCAGTGTGGGAGCAGGCCATTCAGCCCAGTGAGTCCACACTAACCCACAGAAGAGCAACTCACTTCTCCACCCTGTCCCGGTCACCCTGCATTTCCCATGGCTAATTTACCTAGCCTTCACATCCCTGGACACTGTGGGCAATTTAGCATGACCAATCCAATTAACCTGCATATCTTTGGATTGTGGGAGGAAACTGGAGCACCTGGAGGAAATCCGTGCTGACACAGGGAGAATGTGCAAACTTCTCAGTGACATTTGCCTGAAGCTGGAATCGAACCCAGAACCCTGGTGCTGTGAGGCAGCAGTGCTAATCACTGAGCTGCCCTGCCGCATCCATAGAGAAGAAACAGAGTTAATATTCCAGTCCGGTATGATTTGTGTCTTTTCTCAATTTTTCTTAAAATCTCTTCTCCATTGCACTGTCCTCCACACACCCTCACATTCACCCTCACATTCACCCTCACATTCACCCTCACATTCACTCTCTCACACACTCACTCTCTCTCACACACTCTCTCTCTCACACACACATTCACACTCTCTCGCACACACTCTCTCTCGCGCACACTCTCTCTCGCGCACACTCTCTCTCGCGCACACTCTCTCTCGCGCACACTCTCGCACACACTCTCGCACACTCTCTCACACACTCTGTCTCACACACATTCACACTCTCATTCACACTCAACTCACTCTCACACACATTCTCTCTCACACACACATTCACACTCTCTCTCACACACACTCACTCACTCACTCTCACACTCACTCTCTCTCTCACACACACACACACACACACACACACACACACAAACCATTGTCTTCTTTGTTCTTGTTCTGAGGAAGGGTCACCAGCCTCGAAACATCAATTCTGTTTTCTGCCCACAAATATTGCCAGACCTACTGAGATTCTCCAGCACTCTGTTTGTTCCAAAGAGACACCTAGGGGTTCAGGTACGTAGGTCTTTGAAAGTTGCATCACAGGTAGACAGGTTGGTAAGAAAGGCGTTTTGCATGTTTGCCTTCGTTGCTCCGTCCATTCAGTATAGGAATTAGGACATCATGTTGTGGCTGTCCGGGACATTGGTGAGGCCACTTTTGGAGAACGGTGTACAGTTCTGATCACTCTGCTATTGGATTATTAAATTGGAAAGGATTTGTAAAGAATTACTAGGATGTTGCCAGCTCTGGAGGGTTTGAGTTGTAACGAGAGGCTGAATTGGCTGGAAAATCTTTCACTGGAGCATGCGAGGTTGAGGAGTGACCTTATAGATGTTTATAAAATCATGAGGGGCATGGAGAAAGTGATTAGAAAAGGTCTTTTCCCTGGAGTAGCAGCGTCTAAAACTATCGGGCATGGGTTTAAGGTGTGAGGGGAGCAACCTTTTCACACAGAGGGTGGTTTGCATGTGGAATAAACTGCCAGAGAAAGTGGTAGATGCAGGTACAGTTGCAACATTTAAAAGACATTTGGACAAGTACATGAGTAGGAAAGGATTAGAAGGAGATGGGCCAAACGCAGGCAAATGAGGGCAGAGTAGTAGATGTGATCTATATGGACTTCAGTAAGGCGTTCAACAAGGTTCCCCATGGGAGACTGATTAGCAAGGTTAGATCTCATGGAATACAGGGAGAACTAGCCATTTGGATACAGAACTGGCTCAAAGGTAGAGACAGAGGATGGTAGTGCAGGGTTGTTTTTCAGACTGGAGGCCTGTGACCAGTGGAGTGCCACAAGGATCGGTGCTGGGCCCTCTACTTTTTGTAAATGATTTGGATGCGAGCATAAGAGGTACAGTTAGTAAGTTTGCAGATGACACCAAAATTGAAGGTGTAGTGGAAAGCGAAGAGGGTTACCTCAGATTACAACAGGATCTGGACCAGATGGGCCAATGGGCTGAGAAGTGGCAGATGGAGTTTAATTCAGGTAAATGCGAGGTGCTGCATTTTGGGAAAGCAAATCTCAGCAGGACTTATACACTTAATGGTAAGGTCATAGGGAGTGTTGCTGAACAAAGAGACCTTGGAGTGCAGGTTCATAGCTCCTTGAAAGTGGAGTCGCAGGTAGATAGGATAGTGAAGGCGGCGTTTGGTATGCTTTCCTTTATTGGTCAGAGTATTGAGTACAGGAGTTGGGAGGTCATGTTGCGGCTGTACAGGACATTGGTTAGGCCACTGTTGGAATATTGTGTGCAATTCTGGTCTCCTTCCTATTGGAAAGATGTTGTGAAACTTGAAAGGGTTCAGAAAAGATTTACAAGGATGTTGCCAGGGTTAGGAGATCTGAGCTGCAGGGAGAGGCTGAACAGGCTGGGGCTGTTTTCCCTGGAGCGTCGGAGGCTGAGGGGTGACCTTATAGAGGTTTACAAAATTACGAGGGGCATGGATAGCATAAATAGGCAAAGTCTTTTCCCTGGGGTGGGGGAGTCCAGAACTAGAGGGCATAGGTTTAGGGTGAGAGGGTAAAGATTATAAAAGGGACCTAAGGGGCAACATTTTCACACAGAGGGTGGTGCGTGTGTGGAATGAGCTGCTAGAGGAAGTGGTGGAGGCTGGTACAATTGCAACGTTTGAGAGGCATTTGGATGGATATATGAATAGGAAGGGTTTGGAGGGATATGGGCCGGGTGCTGGCAGGTGGGACTAGATTGGGTTGGGATATCTGGTCGGCATGGACGGGTTGGACCGAAGGGTCTGTTTCCATGCTGTACATCTCTATGACTGTAAATGGGGCTTGTTTGAAAAACCTGGTCAGCATGGATGAGTTGGACTGAGGGGTCTGCATGTGTCTGTGAGCCTTGAATAACAGAGACATCGTTGTCTAGTCAACCACTATAGTTTGTTCTTAATTGGCTCAGGGTAGCATCTTGTTGGAAACAGAAGGAAGAATTTTTGTTTACCTGGAAACTGTGCCTTTTTCTTCAAGCCTGAATGATTGCAGCTTCGTTGCTAATTCAGATTGCTGTAGGTTTGATCAAACCCCATCGACTGCCTTCGGTGCACGGTGTGAGGCTGACACACCCAACAGGAGGCTGATGGAGCACTGCA
The DNA here is from genome assembly GCF_047496795.1 of Chiloscyllium punctatum. Classification (NCBI taxonomy): domain Eukaryota; kingdom Metazoa; phylum Chordata; class Chondrichthyes; order Orectolobiformes; family Hemiscylliidae; genus Chiloscyllium; species Chiloscyllium punctatum. The sequence continues at coordinate 11,272,748 of NC_092758.1, forward strand.
CTGCAGGAGCTGTTATCTTCAATGAGACATTAAACTGAGCTTGTGATGGCCTCTCAGCTGTTTGTAGAACACTGTTTGACCCTTTCCAAAGCACAGGCCTGTTCTCCCCAGCATCCTGGTCAAAGTGTATCCCTCAAAAGACATCGTGGAAGATGGTGAAATTTTTAAAATCTGGAATTAAAAGCAAGTGTAATGGCACCCAGGGAACTATTCTCAATTGTCTTTTTAAAAAAACAAGCTGACTTGGGTCACTAATGCCTTTGAGGGAAGGAAATCTGCCATCCTTACCTGGTCTGGCCTACATGTGACTCCAGACCTACAGCAGTCCAAAAATGTGCAGATTAGGTGGATTGGCCATGCTAAATTACTAATAGTGTCCAGGGATGTGTAGGTGAACTAGCCATGGGAAATGCAGGGTTACAGGGATGGGGTGGGTCTGGGTGGGATGCTCTTCGGAGAGTCAGTGTGGACTTGATGGGCTAAATGGCCTCCCTCCACACTTTAGGGATTCCATGATTCTTAACTGCCCTCCAACCCAGCCCCTAATTGGACAGATAATCAGTTCAAGGGCAGTTAGGGATGGATAACAGCTGCTGATCTTACCAGTGACATCTGAGAGAATATTGAACAAATAGCCGAATCAGTTCTGGTGTTGATTGCTGACACATTTCTATTTTCAAAATGCAGTGTTTTGCCCAGTATCTAGAGCCTCCACCCTCCTTGAAGCAATGAAATGTCACACATCATAGTTAACCCAATCTCCTACTTTCAGCTTCGAGAAAGCTATGTGTGACTGAGTATCACAATACATATTCAGTGAGGATTACATATTGTTTTGTCAATATTAACAATTTATATGAAAAGCTGAAAGGCATATGAAATCATTTAAAATTTACTACTTGGCAGAAACATTGAAGCAAAATACGTCAAAGTGTAGAATTCTCATGTTTGGTAATCTTTGCTGGGACTCACATAGAAAACTGAGACAACGTTGGGTTCAGAATTTGGCACTTCATATTTCAAATGTTAAGTTGGAAGCAAAGTCAAATTGAACTGAAAATGTTGAATCAGTTTGTCCCTCCACAGTTTCTGCAAGACTCACTGAGTCTCTCTGACACTTTCTGTTCCCATTTTGGAATTGTACTGTGTGTGTGTGTGTGTGTGTGTGTGTGTGTGTTGTAGATCACTTCCTATAACCAGATGTTGTCCAAGTTGTTGTACTTTAGTTTGACCAGTCTAGAGGTGACTGTTATGTTCCGGGCTTTGTGTTTAATTATGAAAATCTGGTATCTGATCTGTGTTCCCCATGCTTGATGGATTTAAGCTAGGGTGTTGACTCAGAGCAAAATAGACAGAAGGTAATACTAGAAGATGGGGTAGACATTTTGTGATCACTGGGGTGTTTTAGAAGACTTGTGAATAAACATTTTGAAACTTAGTGTCAACTCTACATTGCCCTGAGCCAAGTTAAATATATAACAGTGACCATCGAATACTTCTGAATCATAAACAGAAATTGCTGGAAAAGCTCAACTGGTCTGGCAGCATCTGTGGAGAGAAAGCAGAGTTAATGTTTCAACTTGAATGCCCCTTCCTCATAACTGGTTCTGAGGGAGGGTCACTGGACCCGAAAGGTTAGCTCTGATTTCTCTCCACAGATGCTGCCAGACCTGCCGAGTTTTTCCAGCAATTTCTGTTTCAGTTTCTGATTTACAGCTTCTGCAGTTTTTCTATTTTTTATTGAATGATTCTGATTACTTTGTGTTTCTCCCTTATTGGTGCAGAGGAAATTGTTATGTTGATCCTTCCCAGAAGCTCAGGTATTTTGATAGCAAAATCTTTTGGCATCATGCTCTTGCTCAACCTCTGTGCCTCTAGGTTGGATATCAGAGCCAACATTTATTCTATAGGCAGTGCCAACCAATAAATGATCTGGTCATTTTTCTTACTGCTGATTATGGGACACAACTGTACATATATTTTTTGTTGTGTTTCCCTACTAATTAATTCAGACATTGTAGTAGTCCCATAGTCCTGCCCTCTCTCTAGAGAGAAACAACTGGTCCTGGTTTAATTTGAAGGTCACCACACCTCATGTGAGGGGAGAGGTTGCGAATGAGAGTCCTTCGTGGTAACCTTAGCTGGTGCAGGAATCGAACCGCCGCTGTTGGTGTTACTAACTAGCCATCCAGCCTAACCAATCCCTCGTATTCAAATTACAACCTCAAGATTTGCAACAAGGCTATTTTGTTTTTGGCACAGTGTATTCCTTCCTCCAGGACGTATGCAAGATTCAATATTGGAGGGGGCTTCGCTAATTTACAAGACATTAATAAACTTGCAGAATTGACATGCCATTTAGCAACTACATTTCAACATAGACTTCTACTTCTGTCTGAAAAAATCAGGAGGTCACATATTCCAGGAAATAAGTGAAGTAGACACTGCCAAACTCCACTACCATCTTTGAATCAGTAATTGTGTTCAAGACTCAATAAGCCCAGGACTCAAGTGTGAAAGTTAAAGGTAACCCTCCTGAGCAGTGGGAGTGCTGCACTGTTGAAGGTGCCAGCCTTTCAGGGGAGAGATGAGGCCTCAGAAATCTACTTCAACGAAGAGCATAGACATCCTACCCACTGTCCCGGGTCAATATGTATTGATCAACCAACATCATTAAAACAGATGATCGCTTCTTAGCTCATTGCTGGTAGAAGTGTCGGCAAAAATTCAATGTTACACTCCTGACAGTGCAATTCTGCAAAAGTATTTCATCAGCAATTTGTGACAGCCTGAAGTGGACTGGGATATAAATGCAAGGCTTTTTAAAAATCCATTTGAATACAGAAATAAGAAAAAAAAGTGAAACAAGTTAATAAGGCTGCAAAAAATAAATCAAACCCAACACTAGGGTTCACTTCCAAAGGGATGGAATTGTAAGGAAATTATCCCATAACTTTCTCGTGGAGTAAGCGTTCAAGGACAGGGTTGTTCCTGAGAGTGTGGTGGAGGCAGGTCCAATTGAAGCTTCCAAAAGAGAATTAATCTGCTATCTGAAAAGGAAAACTGTGCAAGGTTACAGGGAAAAGGTGGAAGACTGGAATTGCTCACCCGGAGAGCTAATGTGCACCTGATGGGTCCCCTGAGAGATCAAAACAAGCTCTCTGTCTCTGTGTTCAGTGATGGGCCATCTAGAATCTTCATGGATAGAGAGTTCTAAAGGTTCAACAATCCCTCAAGTGTAGTGACTCCACCCCACCACCTCAGACCTAAATGATAAATACCTTATCCTGAGATTGTGCCCCATATTCTGGATTTCCCACTATGGGAAACAAATGTTCAAATCCCTTAAGCATTTTATAGCTCTTTATAAAAATGATATACACATACAAAAATATGATTTATAAGAAAATTCTTGCATAGGGCATAAGCATCATTGGCAAGGTCAGGATTTGTTACCCATCCCAAACTACTCTTGAACTGAGGGACTTAGTAAGTGATTTCAGAGGGCAGTTAAGAATCAACCACATTGCTTTGGATCTGGAGTCACATGTCGGCCAGACCAGGTAAGGTCAGCAGATTTCCTTCCCTAAAGGACCAGATGGTTCACTATTTTATGAGAACTGTTACACGGTCACTGTTCCACTGTTTTTTTTTTATTGCAAATTCCTTTTTTATTATTGAGTTCAAATTTCACCATCTGCTGTGATAGGATTTGAACCCATGTCCCAAAGGTATTTGCCTGGTGCCGTAAATTGCCAGCTGAGGAGCAGTACCACTGCACCACCACAATCAGCAACCCTCTCTACACCCCACCCTCCAACCCCTCACTACTGCCATGTAAATAGATGGAATGAAGTTTCAATGGATCATAATCATTGCACCGTCTGTATTGTGTCACACATCCTGCATAAATCCACGGAAACCTCCAGTGATGTATAATCAATAGCTTGTAAATTCTTTCAACGGTTGTGAATCCTTAGACAACGCCTTCAAAATGCCTTCGACCACTTCCATCTAGAAGGACAAGAGCAGCAGATACGTGGAAACATCACTATATCCAAATTGCCCTCTTAGCCACTCGTCATTCTGATTTAGAAATGTATCACTGTTTCTTCAGTGTCACAGGGTCAAAATCCTGGAATTCCCTTCCATAACAGCACTGTTGATGTCCCTTTGCCCCGAGGCCTGCAGGCCCCGAGAATACAGCTTACCCCGTGCCCTCTCAAATGATTAGAGATGGCCAATAAAATCCAACGGAGCCTGAAAAACACAAACCCTGAATGAAGTGAAAGAACAGATATTTCCGACGTTCCTTCTGTTGCGCTATTCACTTTATCCCTGGGAAGCTGGCCATCAGAATGTGACAAGAGTTACAGGACCTGCCAGTTTGTATGAGGGTGATCATGCCTTCTTGATTAGCAATGGAGATGCCCAGATGTCCTTTGAACGGAAGTGTTTGTTTAAAACAGCTCCCACTTGCTGAGGTCACTGCGGAGGCACTAGAAGTGCACCATATGGTGTAGGACTGCAGTAACACAAAGGCTGGATAACATCTCCTCCATCACTTTTAATGCTTCATCATTTCCTCACACCACCTTCCAATCCATCCACAGACGATGTAACACTTGCCCATTCATTTCCATCCTCCAAAGTTCCAAACACACCTTCCAGGTGGAGCAGCATTTGATTTGCACTTCTTTCAATCCAGTCTATCATATTTCGAACATAGAACATAGAACAGTACAGCACAGAACAGGCCCTTCAGCCCACGATGTTATGCCCACCATTGATCCTCATTTACGAACCCTCAAATTTCTGTGACCATATGCATGTCGAGTAGTCTTTTAAATGTCCCCAATGACCTCGCTTCCACAACTGCTGCTGGCAACGCATTCCATGCTCTCACAACTCTCTGTGTAAAGAACGTGCCTCTGACATCCCCTCTATACTCTCCTCCAACCAGCTTAAAACTGTGGCCCCTCGTGTGAGCCATTTCTCCCTGGGAAATAGTCTCTGGCTATCGACTCTATCTATGCCTCTCATTATCTTGTATACCTCAATTAGGTCTCCTCTCCTCCTCTTTTTCTCCAATGAATAAAGTCCGAGCTCAGTCAACCTCTCTTCATAAGATAAGCCCTCCAGTCCAGGCAGCATCCTGGTAAACCTCCTCTGAACCCTCTCCAAAGCATCCACATCTTTCCTATAATAGGGCGACCAGAACTGGACGCAGTATTCCAAGTGCGGTCTAACCAAAGTTTTATAGAGCTGCAACAAGATCTCATGACTCAGTCCTCCTGTTAATGAAACCCAAAACACCATATGCTTTCTTAACAACCCTGTCCACTTGGGTGGCCATTTTAAGGGATCTATGTACCTGCACACCAAGATCTCTCTGTTCCTCCACACTGCCAAGAATCCTATCCTTAATTCTGTACTCAGCTTTCAAATTCGACCTTCCAAATGCATCACCTCACATTTATCCAGGTTGAACTCCATCTGCCACCTCTCAGCCCATCTCTGCATCCTGTCAATGTCCCGCTGCAGCCTACAACAGCCCTCTATACTGTCAACGACACCTCCAACCTTTGTGTCGTCTGCAAACTTGCTAACCCATCCTTCAATCCCCTCATCCAAGTCATTAATAAAAATTGCAAACAGTAGAGGCCCAAGGACAGAGCCCTGTGGAACACCACTCACCACTGACTTCCAGGCAGAATATTTTCCTTCTACTACCACTCGCTGTCTTCTGTTGGCCAGCCAATTCTGTATCCAGACAGCTAAGTTCCCCTGTATCCCATTCCTCCTGACCTTCTGAATGAGCCTACCATGGGGAACCATATCAAATGCCTTGCTGAAGTCTATATACACCACATCCACAGCTCAACCCTCATCAACTTTTCTAGTCACATCCTCAAAGAACTCAATAAGGTTTGTGAAGCATGACCTGCCCCTCACAAAGCCATGCTGACTGCATTTAATCAAGCCATGCTCTTCCAGATGGTCATAAATCCTATCCTTCAGAATCCTTTCTAACACCTTGCAGACGACAGACGTGAGACTTTCTGGTCTGTAATTGCCAGGGATTTCCCTATTTCCTTTCTTGAAGAGAGGAATTACATTTGCCTCTCTCCAGTCCTCAGGTACGACTCCAGTGGAGAGTAGGGATGCAAAGATCTTCGCAAGTGGCGAAGCAATTACATTTCTCGTTTCCCAAAGCAGCCGAGGACAAATCTGGTCTGGGCCTGGCGACTTGTCAATCTTAATGTTTGACAAAATTTTCAGCACATCAGCTTCCTCTATCTCTATCCATTCCAGCATGCACACCTGCTCTTCAAAGGTTTCATTCACTACAAAGTTTGTTTCTTTCATAAAGACAGAAGTAAAAAACTCGTTTAGGGCTTCCCCTACCTCCTCAGATTCCACACACTGGTTCCCAATGCTATCCTTGATCGGCCCTACTCTTTCTTTGACCATTCTCTTATTCCTCACATAAATGTGTAAAATGCCTTTGTGTTCTCCATAATCCATTCTACCAAGCCTTTCTCGTGCTCCCTCCTGGCTCTCCTCAGACCATTTTTGAGCTCCTTCCTCACCTGCCTGTAATCCTCTAGAGCTGAGCTTGACCCTAGCTTCCTCCAGCTTATGTAAGCTACCTTCTTCCTTTTGACGAGAAGCTCCACCGCTCTCGTCATCCAAGGTTCCTTTACCTTACCACTTCTTGCCTGTCTCAGAGGGACATATTTATTCATTTGCTGCAAACATTCCAGTCTGGTTGAAATTAGTGAGACCCGACGCAAATTGGGTCATCCCTTTGCAGAACATTACCGCTGTGTCTGTAGGCATAACCCCAGCCTTCCAGTTGCTTGCCATTTCAATAAACCTTTTTGCTCTCATGCTAACAGTTCTGACCTGGGTTTTCCACAGGATTCCAATGGAGGGAACTGCCTAGCAGTATTATTATTGAACTATTAATCTCGAGACCCCAAATAATGTTCCAGGCACCTATATTCAAATCCCACCAATCATGCAATGATTATGCTCCTCCTCCCATCTATTTAATGGTGGTGGTGGGAGTTTAGGGGGTGGAGTGTAGAGGGGCTTGTTGATGGTGGAATTTGAATTCAAGCAAAAGAACACCTGGAATTATGAGTCTAACGATGACCATGAGTTAATTGTTGGGGGAAAAATCCATCTGTTTCCCTCATGTCCTTTAGGGAAGGAAACTGCCATCCTTACCTGGTCTGGCCTACATGTGACTCCAGACCCACAGCAATGTAGTTGACCCTTAACTTCTCTCTGAACAATTAGGAATGGGCAATAAAAGCTGCTTAGCCAGAAATGCCCTTATTCTGTAATGAATTTTTTTAAAAAAGTACAACATGTGTTGTAGGAACAACAGCTCATTGTCTACTTCACAACCTCACGGAGTTAATATTGAGTTCCACATGATTGCAGCCTGACCTCATAAAATTTGTTCACTATTTATCTCATACTCTATCCCCCACCCCACCATGGGCTTATCTTTCTTCATTTTTTCTCAGCAAAGACAGCCTGTTTTCATCTTCCTGCACCTTAATTTACAACTTGATTAGAATGGTCAGTCCAGCACCACCACCCACATTACCTGTCACTTTCCCCACTTGAGGTATCCTTGATTTAGAGACAATGACGGCCTCATATCTGGTGAAAGTCTACAGTGTAGATATCTTTGAACCAAGCTGTTAAGTGATATTATGACACAGCTGCACAGCAGGTGGGAGTTGAGCCCAAGTCTCGGGCTCAGAGGTAGGGGCAATAGCACTGCACCACAAGAGCCCTGAAGTCAAAGTGTATCAAGGTGAGAAAGTTCAAGCTCATCATATTTCCAATTGGATGCAGGCCTTTCCCGAATGGCGTTAGCAGTGAGTAAACATGAGACACTGCAGCTGTTCATTCCTTCTTGCATGTTAATCCTGTTCCCCAGACAGTTCATGTTACTGGAATAAATAGACTCACATCTTCAGCTAAGAGATGTGAAAAAAATTAATAGACGAGAAATTTAACAGTTCCCAGAGATAGCTCCTTATGATATAGTACTGGCTGACGTCCTTTTACATTCTTTGTTTTTTATAAGCCATGTCATTATGGAACTACTGTAACTTCACTTAATCTTTGACATGTTTGGTTTCTCTCTCATTCTCCTTGCCTTGTGCACTTCTTCCTACTATTTATAATTTCTGAATAAATAGATTGAAACTAAACTATTCCAACTTCAGTTCCTTCATTTTACTTACTTTAGTTTAACTGTCATTTTACAGCTGAAGAATCTTTTCAATCAGTAGTCTAATGTGGGCTCCTATATTACACTCTTGGAGAGATTAAGGAAGCAGAGGATTAACCTTGATTAGCTTGTGAAAAATCTGCTGTCCATTTTCTAACTGGTACCATGACCTCTTCCTCCCAGTGGTCACTATAATGGCTTCCAGTTGACCAACATCTCAATTTCCAAATACTCATCCTTGTCTTCAAAATGATGTCTTAGGAGGCGACACTGAGCAGTTTAAGCCCATCTGAATGTAGAAGAACGAGAGGAGATCTAATTGAGGCATATAAGCTGCTGAAGGGGATTGACAAAGTAGACATGGAGAGGATGTTTCCTCCTGTGGAGCAACCTGGAATGAGAGGTCATAGTTTTAGGATGAGGTGTAGCAGTTATAAAACAGAGATATAGGTGTGCCATCGAGAGCATTCTGTCTGGAGTATCACCACCTGGTATGGCAACTGTACCATTCAAGATCAGAGACGTTACAGAGAGTGGTGAACTCGGCCTGGACAATCACAAAGGCCAATCTATAGAATCCATCTACCAGGCCCACTGTCAAGGAAAGGCCGCCAGCATTCTCAAAGATCCATCCCGCCCTGGCAATGTTTTTCTACAACCTCGACCATCGGGGAGAAGGTACAGAAGCCTGAACACACACACCAGCCGGTTTCCAAACAGTTTCTACCCTACTGTTGTTAGAATACTGAATGGACTCTCAAACTCTGAACATTCACCTGTACCTGTGTTTTTGTTTTTGCCGCTGTTTACCTATTATTTACTTATCTATGCTACTTAACTCTATGATCAGCCTGTACTGCTTGTAAGACGAAGCTTTTCACTGTGCTTCGCTACATGTGATGATAAATTCAAATCAATTCAATTCAGAGATGAGAAGGATTTACGTCTCTCAAAGTGTAATGAATCTTTGAAAATCACTATCCCAGAGTGTGGTGGACATTGGGACACTGAATCAATGTTAAGGAGGGGATAGACAGATTTTTAATTAATAGTGGGTCAAAGGGTTCTGGGGAGCAGTCAGGACAGTGGAGTTGAGGCCAACCTGAGGTCAGCCATGATTGTATTTGTAGTGTTTGGAATGAGGTTCAGGTGCATCTCAGTTAGTATGAGTTCCCTGACTGGGGCTGTTAACCTGGTTTATCAGGGAGCCCTGGCTGACAGATATAAACAGGAGTCTTGGGGTTTGGCTTTGCTCCCCCTTCCCCTTATGTAGTGGGTTTGTTTGGTGAACTGTTGCTTTCTGTTTATTGTTAAACTGTATTTTGTACTGTTTAATAAAATTTAAAAAACACAGGAGTCTCAGAGAGTCTCCTCACTCTAAAGGCTGGCTCTGAGCGGGGTTGGTCAGAGTCCATGTAAAGTGCATGTGCAAATAAAGGGGGACTTGGTGATGGGATACCAGTCTCCAAGGAGCTATTTCAGTATTAAAAGGGGGAGCAACCTCAAGGGGCTGAATGGCCTACTCCTGCTACTAGTTCTTATGCCCTAACCTTCTATGGCTTCATCTGTTCCCACTTCAGTAACCTTCAGCCCTCTGAGGTGTCTGTGTTCTTCGACTTATAACGTGGGCGGCACGGTGGCACAGTGGTTAGCACTGCTGCCTCACAGCGCCAGAGACCCGGGTTCAATTCCCGCTTCAGGCGACTAATTGTGTGGAGCTTGCACGTTCTCCCCGTGTCTGCATGGGTTTCCTCCGGGTGCTCCGGTTTCCTCCCACAGTCCAAAAATGTGCAGGTCAGGTGAATTGGCCATGCTAAAATTGCCCGTAGTGTTAGGTAGGGGTATGGGTGGGTTGCCCTTCGGCGGGGCGGTGTGGACTTGTTGGGCCGAAGGGCCTGTTTCCACACTGTAAGTAATCTAATCTAGTCCTGATATTCCTTGCCCCAATATTGCTGATGGCTCAGGAATTATCTCACAAAACCTCTGTACTCCTCTACCTTTCTTTTAATATTAAAGATTACCAAAAAAACTACCTCTTTTTGAAGACCTATTGGCCAACCATCCTCTTCGTTGTCCTCCTTCAATGTGTGTAAGATACTGGACACACCGGCCTCCATCACCCATTATTTAGAAATGGATAACCTTTAACAACAACTGTCCCTCACTGAGTCCGGCACTCTGGTTCCCAATATCCTTGTCATTCATCCCTTTATGTCAGCTAGGGTTCCCTGATTGGACCAGATTAATAGCTCAAATCAGGAAACCCATATTCTATGACATTTAACTATCACTAGTTACAATCACTACAGCGGCAAATTAAATTTGGTCAGAGATGAGGTAATTCCTGTCATGGACAATAGAGGAGAATTTAAGTAATGATTCCTCTTCCTTCTTGGACTCAGACTGAGGTATTATTTGGCCTAATCCGATTAAGGTATGCTGAAGGGTGCTGCCCGTGCTCTGGCTTTTGAGTTCCAATTTTTCAAATGTACCCACAGCAGAATCCTCTAAAATGGAATAAAAGATAGCATTTATTAAGAAAAAGTTAAAAACACTGGAGAATTACTCCAGCTACACATGCTTGGACTCATGACGTTAAGGAAGACGGGACAGGAGATGAGATAGGTTAGAAATAGCAAGTTTTGGTTAATTCAGAGGTCTTCAAATCAATTCAATTGATAATAGACAATAGACAATAGGTGCAGGAGTAGGCCATTCTGCCCTTCGAGCCTGCACCACCATTCAATATGATCATGGCTGATCATTCCTAATCAGTATCCTGTTCCTGCCTTATCTCCTAACCCTTGATTCCACTATCCTTGAGAGCTCGATCCAACTCTTTCTTAAATGAATTCAGAGACTGGGCCTCCACTGCCCTCTGGGGCAGAGCATTCCACACAACCACCACTCTCTGGGTGAAGAAGTTTCTCCTCATCTCTGTCCTAAATGGTCTACCCCGTATTTTTAAGCTGTGTCCTCTGGTTCGGCACTCACCCATCAGCGGAAACATGTTTCCTGCTGTCAGAGTGTCCAATCCTTTAATAATCTTATATGTCTCAATCAGATCCCCTCTCAGTCTTCTAAACTCAAGGGTATACAAGCCCAGTCGCTCCAGTCTTTCAGCGTAAGGTAGTCCCACCATTCCAGGAATTGACCTCGTGAACCTACGCCGCACTCCCTCAATAGCCAGAATGTCTTTCCTCAAATTTGGAGACCAGAACTGCACACAGTACTCCAGGTGTGGTCTCACCAGGGCCCTGTACAGCTGCAGAAGAACCTCTTTGCTTCTATACTCAATCCCTCTTGTTATGAAGGCCAGAATGCTATTAGCCTTCTTCACTACCTGCTGAACCTGCATGCTTACCTTCATTGACTGGTGTACAAGAACACCCAGATCTCTCTGTACTGCCCCTTTGCCTAAATTGAATCCATTGAGGTAGTAATCTGCCTTCCTGTTCTTGCCACCAAAGTGGATAACCATACATTTATCCACATTAAACTGCATCTGACCACTCACCTAACCTGTCCAGGTCACCTGTAATCTCCTAACATCCTCATCACATTTCACCCTGTCACCCAGCTTAGTATCATCAGCAAATTTGCTAATGTTACTAGTAATACCAGCTTCTATATCATTAACATATATTGTAAAAAGCTGCGGTCCCAGCACTGATCTCTGCGGTACCCCACTGGTCACTGCCTGCCATTCCAAAATGGAGCCGTTAAGTTACAGGCTTCTAGATGAAGGGCTTATGCCTGAAACGTTGACTCTCCTGCTCCTTGGATGGTGCCTGACCTGCTATGCTTTACCAGCACCACACTCTCGACTCTGATCTGCAGCATCTGCAGTCCTCACTTCCTCCTTCCAGACCTCAATGTCCAATAATCATGTCCTAAGTGGGCTCAGTCCAATCACTTTCCTAGTTGCAGGCAAAGTGTAGGCTTCTCTCTCACCAACGACTTGGAGACAGAGACGAAGGGTGTGCGGCAGGTGCCTGACTCAGAAACAGACCTAGGATTCTAAAATTGTATCCTAAACGATTCAAATCAGCTCTACTTCCAGCTCTGACAGGCATTGTAGGTGCTGATGGCCCGTCTCAGTGTGCTAATTGGAAGATCATTAGGCTAACAGTGTCACTTTACCCGCCCCCATTAAAGTTTCCACTGGGAGGCAAGGACCATCTGTAAAGCAGTCGTGTTATTTTAGCAATTTGACAATTTCTTTTGCCCAGAGCTGACTGGAGCCCAGACGACTCACCCCAAGTCCTTTGCGTCTGTTTTATGTCTGCAATGAGGTTTGGAAGCTGCTGAAATTATCATAATGTGATCAACCTCAGCCATTTGGAATTAACATTGGCTTTATTGTCACACGTACTCAAATGAGTACAGAGAAAAGTGTACAAGTTGCCGCTTGTACAGTGCCATCTTCGGTTCAAAGGGAGCGATGTACAGCTTCCTGAGTTACAGTTCTTAGAAAAACAGAAGTAAAACGTCCAGCATCACAGATTTTAGCAGTAGCTTATTTTATGAGTTCATTAAGGTTATCAGCTTTTAAAAGAAACATAACTCAAACTTGAAAGTGTGAAGAAATGTGATTAGTTTGAAGATTTCTCTTCATGCCATCTGGCCATGGGCACATCATATGGTACCCTTTTACCAAACTTGAAGAGGTCAGTCAGTGAGACACACTTTTCCTAATTCCCATTTCACTGAGGACTACTTTTTCAAGATTTTAAAATCTGCTCCTTTCCCCTCTGAGAACCCTCTACCCCCCTCTGAGAACCCTCTACCCCCCTCTGAGAACCCTCTATCCCCCTCTGAGGACCCTCTTCCCCCCCCCCCCCCCCCGTGGACCCTCTACCCCCCTCTGAGGACCCTCTATCCCCCTCTGAGGACCCTCTACCCCCCCCCCCCCGGTGGACCCTCTACCCCCCTCTGAGGACCCTCTACCCCCCCCCCCCGGTGGACCCTCTACCCCCCTCTGAGGACCCTCTACCCCCCTGTGAGGACCCTCTACCCACCCCTCTGAGGACCTTCTACCCCCCTCTGAAGACCCTCTACCCCCCCCTCTGAGGACCTTCTACCTCTCCCCCCCCCCCCCCCGTGGACCCTCTATCCCCCTCTGAGGACCCTCTACCCCCCCCCCCCCCGTGGACCCTCTATCCCCCTCTGAGAACCCTCTATCCCCCTCTGAGAACCCTCTACCCCCCTCTGAGAACCCTCTACCCCCCTCTGAGGACCTTCTACCCCCCTCTGAGGACCCTCTACCCCCCCCCCCCCGGTGGACCCTCTACCCCCCTCTGAGGACCCTCTACCCCCCTCTGAGGACCCTCTACCCCTCCCCCCCCCCGTGGACCCTCTATCCCCCTCTGAGGACCCTCTACCCCCCCCTCTGAGGACCCTCTACCCCCCCCCTCTGAGGACCCTCTACCCCCCTCTGAGGACCCTCTACCCCCCCCCCCCGGTGGACCCTCTACCCACCCTCTGAGGACCCTCTACCCCCCTCTGAGGACCCTCTACCCCCCCCCCCCCGAGGACCCTCTTCACATCCCTTCAGCTGCTTTTTCAGCCCCATTTCTTTACTTTACAGCCTCATCTCATCCCCTGACCTCTGACCTCACTTCCCCAGCCCAGGCATGGGCAGCTTCACTCCCCATTCCCTTACATCCACATGGTTTCTCCCAGATACTGTGCCTGCTTATCTTACAGAACACTGAGAGGCCTGGATAAATTAAATGTAGAGAAGATGTTTCCACTAGTAGGAGATGCTAGGACCCAAGGGCACGACCTCAGAGTGAAGGGATGACCCTTTAGAATTGAGATGAGGAGGAATTTCTTCAGCCAGAGGTGGTGAATCTATGGAACTCATTACCATATTGAGTGTATTTAAGACAGAGATAGATGTGCTTTAGACCACAAAAGACTTCCTCAAAGTATTTTAAGAAAGTATCCTAGAACCTAACCTTTTCTTATTTTAAAAGGTAGATGTGAAGTGGATATTCCAGGTGCGATGCAGCTGGCTAAACCACTCAGCTTTAAGCAAAAGATAATTTATTTAAACACTACAGTGAAACACGAACAAAAAGAAAATGCAATTTAGAATAACTTAACTATTGGAAAACGTAACTGACCCAACACAGTAACTATTACTAATTAACTGTTCCAACACAGTAACATCCCTTAAACACACCTCTTGGCAAAAAGGTCAATTCAAACATAGATCCTTACAGGTTGGAGGGAACAATATCGAAAGAGAGATTTCAGAGAAGGTCTGTCAGGAATCTTTTACTAAAGCATGCAACCCCTTCCAGACACTCTCCTCTTGTTACTGGTGCAGCTGAACAAAAAAACTGGGAACCTGAACTAGGAGAACTGGCCCCTCCCTTTCCATTGTTAAATTGCTTTAAAAAAAAACAAAGAGCCTTTTAAAACTGAGACTCTTTGACACCTCTGCCTTTACAACCTCTCTTCAAAAAAAAACCAAGGACGAAATAACCTTTTTAAAGTTGACAGCATTGTCACAATAGGTTCTTGATGAGTAAAGGGATCTGGGAGAAGGCAGAAGAATGGGGTTGAGAAACCTATCAGTCGTGATTGAATGGCAAAACAGGCTCAAAGGGCCAAATGGCTTAATTCTGCTTCTATATCTTATTGACTTATGTTCTGCAGCCACACCCCTTTTGATCGCTGCTTGAGTCACAGGTTGTTTCTCTCTTGTGCTTGCTGCAGATAGGCTCACTCTGAACCAATTAGCAGCAAGCACAGGAGAGAATCAGCCCTGTCATTGGAGGAACAGCTCCTCACAGATTGTATCCATTATAGGGATATGGGGAGATACTGGGAGCCTGGGGGAGTGTGTGGATACTTGTCTGCAATTCATTGTTTCCCCAACCCCCCCTTCCCCCGATTTAAACCCCAGACCATCATGGTTGCTTTCAGAACTAATCCCATCCTGATGAAGGGCTCTTGCCTGAAACGTCGACTCTCCTGCTCCTCGGATGCTGCCTGACCTGCTGTGCTTTGCCAGCAACACACCCTTGACTCTGATCTTCAGCATCTGCAGTCCTCGATTTCTCCCAGAACTAATCTGCAACCCCGCCACACCCCCCCCCTGTGTATTTTGAACATTGAACCAGTGAATCCATTTCTATGATGTTGATGGAGGAATTTTAATTAACTTGTAATTTATCCCTTTGCTATTCTGTGGAAGCCTGCTGTGTGCAATTGTTCCAGGCATTTGCCTGTAACTACATTTCAAGAATGAAGGATTGGTCCAAGTGATCTTTTAGGTGTGTTGAGAATGTGGAAATGTGCTAATTAATCTTCAGAAGGTGCCTGATGAATTCAGCCACTCAGGCATTCTGTTGATAAAATACAGATTTCTGAAATAATTTATTTTGCTCGATTATTTTTTAAAAGTCTATACCTGAGCGTAACAACAAAAAAAGCTTTTGAGCAAAAGCGTACTGCAATTAAAGATTAAAAGTGAGTAATTTGCACTGGTTCAAATCTCATCAGAGTGTCTAGGGGGATTTGAATTTAATTAAATTCAATCTGGAATTGCAAGCTATTCTTCGCAATGGTGACCATTATATGGAAATATTCTCTCAGGAAGGAAACCCACCATCTTTGCCCAGATTGGTCTATAAGTGACTCCACGCCCACAGAAATTGGTTGACTCTGAATTGGCCTACTAAGTCACTCTAAGGACAATTAGGGATAGCCAACAGGCGCTGGATATGCCAATGAGATCTGCATCCTACAAAAGAATAATACTTTAAAAAAAAACTATTTGTGCTGGTATTATTTCGATGGGAGTTTAGAAGAATGAAATGTGTCTTGATTGAAGTGTATAAGATCCTGAATGATCTTGAAAAGGACCTTTCAGGTCAATTCCAGAACTGGTGGGGCACTGATTTAAAATTTAAGGTTGCCTTTTCAGAACAGAAATGAAAAGTCATTTCTGTTCTCATAGAGGGTTGAGTGATTTTGGAACTCTCTGCTTTAGCAGGCATTTGATGCAGAATCATTGCTTATTTTTAAGACTGGGTAGATAAGTTCTCGTTAGTCTTATAACATAGAGATAGCCGAATTAGATCAACCTTCTGACCTCTGTATTTGCAAGATAGTCAAATTAAAATCTTCAAAGACCTTCACAATTAACCCCAATGGTTCCTAATCAGTCTTTTCTCAATAACCAGTTCTAGACTCAGTGAATAATCAATTCCAGACACTGAGTTTGTAGCTTAATCAAAAGACTTAACTATTGATTACTAGTATAGTAACAATAGTAAAGCAAAATTAATTAGCAAAATAATATAATTGATTTTATGATTTAAACCCAATAACCTTTGTTTTCCGCCCCACAAAAGGACAGTCAGACGCACAAACATGGAAAATAATAAAACTGAGCAGCTTACATAAACATTTTTCATGATGCATTGTTCCGCAGGCATTTATGATGTTTCTTGGTCAGTACTCGGAAGACATTGAACAGGGCCACCTTTTCAGTGCACTCTGAGGATGTTTAAGTTTCTATTCTCTGAACTTTCATAATGGGAGCTTTCAGAACTTCATGGTGTAGCATCAGCAGCCAAACTTCTTCTTTCAGACACACAGTCCAAAAAGTAAACACTTCAAACTCTCTTGTCCCTCCCTCTATTTGACCAACATGTTTGTTTCCAGACTTGCTGGCACCCATTCCCAGACACTGACCACGTGAATGGTCATGTTTATCTGTTACAACATCCCGCTCTCCCCAGGTATCGAAGCCTCGAAGTAAACTTCTAATCAAGAACCAATCTACAATTAACTTTTTGGGCCTGGCCTCACAAACAAAGAACAGCGCGTTTGTCCCTTTACTTAGCACAAGCTGCTGCCCCACAACTCCAAAGATTTTCTTAATCTCACTGCTCACAGCTCCAGACCAAAACTGATAAAAGAATAAAATAAAACCCATGAAAGATCAGTAAGAGTTCTAAAATTAGGCAGTGGAAGCAAGTGATGTTGGGGTTCTGAAGAAGGGCCACTGGACTCGAAGCATTAACACTGCTTTCTGTCCGCAGTTGCTGCCTGATCTGCTGAGTTTCACCAGCAATTTCTATTTTTGATTGTGGTGTAGTTGGGAATTCAAAGCACAAACAGATCAGCTAAGAGTTTTAATGAATGGTGGACCAATCTCAAAGCACTGACTTCTGCGTCTATTTAGTCTGCATGTAAGGACTAAAATTGCAGAAGACAATTAAACACCTTAGCTAAACAACTGCTACTGAGCTTAATTGTAGTGCTTTCAAAATCACATTTGACTGGATTCAGTGCATTACAGACTGGGATTTAGTAACATTCTTACATCATACCGTTCAAGAAACTATCTAGGTACTAGTTCAACAACTTAATCTTTGAATTGTGTTTAATAAATTTTGCACATTCAGAAAACACGACATTCAAAAAATATTTTGGGTGTGGGCTGGCAGCTTAGTTGCTACAAATTATATAATAATGGAGAGATCAGGCTACAACCCAGCCCACTGAAAACATTTTGGCAAAATTAACTAGAGACTTGCCAATGAAATTTGTAATTGCAAATTTTAGCAATGTGCTAGAAGAGCTTTTCAAAGTCATTTCAAGTGCACTAAGTTTAATGTAACCACAGAAGGATTTATAAATGGTTGTTTGGGAAAAAAATGAATCTGCGCAGGTTACAACTGGATGTGAATCTGCTACAGACTTGTCAAAGTAGAGAACATCAATATGGATAGTGCTTGAGAAAAGGGCCACGCAAAATTAAATGGATTTAAGCTGAATAGATTCATTAGCCGAGCTCATATGGACAGAAACACTTGATGGGCCAAATAGTCTGTTTCTGTACCAGAATTTCTCATGATTCTGTGGGGAAATGACCAATCCATGGACAGATTCTCCCAATTAATGACCAACTCATCGACAGAGTAAAGTGTTCAGGAGTTAATTTGGATGATCACAGATTGACCGAGACGCGAATAGAATTTTGAACAGTAATTACACCATGGGGACAGACCACTCAATCCTACCAGTCTCCATTCGTGTGGACCTACCAGAGGCTTTCAACTTTCAGTACGAGAAACATTTCTTGTAATCTCCATCCAAAGTTTCTGACGTCTAATTTTATATCTCCATTCCTTTGTGCTAGACCTTTCTTGGAAATAGCTTGACAGTCTCGATACAATGTGATTAATAATGGTCTCGTTAAGTTGCATAAACCATTCTGATGTGTGATTCATTAAATGTTCCACCATGATGATGGCCAGATATTCAGTGAGTTATATCCTAGTGTTTTGTAATTTTGGGAACATAAGCTTTACTGAATATGTCATGGTTATTGCCCCTTGAGAAGGTGGTGGTGAACCGCCTCAGTCTATGTGCTGTAGGCAAACCCACAATCCCCTGAGAGAGGGAATTCCAGAATTTTGACTCGGTGACAGTGAAGGAACAGTGATATATTTCCAAGTCAGGATGGTGAGTGGTACAGTCTTAAAGAGCTTTGGTGAGTTGGTGAACTTCTGCAGATGGGTGTATGATGGTGCTAATCAGCATGGGCGATGGAGTGAGTGAATGCTTGTGGATGTAGTGCTAATCCAGTGGGCTGCTTTCTCTTGGATGGTGTCAAGCATCTGGAGCGTTGTTAGGGCTGCACTCATCCAGGCAAGTGGGGAGTATTCCATCAGACTCCTGACTGTGTACGATTTCATCAGCAAGTTGGTGAACTCGCTGGCTCCCTTGCCATGGTTTTTGAAAATGGCCGGGGAGGCAGGAGTGCAACTCGGAAACAAAATGGGCGCATGACTGCCACCTTCTGACCCACACGTGCCACTGCACCAGTCACCCATCTTAAGAAGTGGAGGGAGGGTGTCAGGCAGGCTGGCCATCCATCAGCTGTTCAAGGGCCCTAAGTGTTCCATTGCTGGCCACGTGGAGATCTTACTCCAACCTCAGCCACTGTAATGTGTGTGGCAGGAAAGAGTGATGGCAGCATAGCAACTTCCACTACACAGGCTGGTGGTGGGGTGGGGGAGGGGAATTGGGCATACCTCCCTTGGGAAGGGGTCTTCAGTGCCCATCGGAGGTTCACCATCAAGTGGACAGAGTTCCCACTCTCGATCAATGATGTCTAACCTCCCCCCACCCCTCGGCTGGTTATCGCCACGTGGAAATTGTGGGCGCTGCAGTAGAGGGGTGGGTACTGACTTTCCAGTCGGGGCATGTAATCTTACCCTCTTCCCCCTAACCCCATATAAAGCTGACCGTATGGCATCCAATTCTGGCAACAATAAATAAAATGCAGGTTTTACTTTGAGCTCTGTGTATGATGATACAACACTGAACGATTAAAAAAATCACACCTATGCTCCCTTCATGGGCTCAGTGGTTAGCACTGCTGTCTCACAGCACCAGGGACCTGGGTTCGATTCCAGCCTCATGTGACTGCCTGTGTGGAGTTTGTACACTCTCCCACGTGTCTGTGTGGGTTCCCTCCGGATGCTCTGGTTTCCTCCCACAGTCCAAAGATGTGCAAGTTCAGGTGGATTGGCCATGCTAAATTGCCCATAGTGTTCAAGGGTGTGTAGGTTAGACGCATTAGTCAGGGGTAAATGTAGAGTAATTGGGTAGGAGAATGGGTCTGGGTGGGTTACTCTTTACAGGTTGGTGTGGCCTGTTTCCACACTGTGGGGATGCTATGAATGTTGAGAGAGAAAGTTCTTGAACAAACTCCTGAATTTTTTATATGATGCGCACCTGTCTATCTTTATAGATTGCGTGCATATTTTGTATGAAGCAGAATAACTGAAGGGTCTGGGACAACCAGATATTCTGAGACAGTTGAAAAGCATCACCATCTTTCATGTCCTGAAAGCACGGACTCTTATGAGGGCAACATTGTATTAATGTTAGAGGCTAGATAGTTTACATCAGGTTAACTTGACTTAGGACATGCAATATAAGCTTGACCAGCTCATCTAACAGGGCACACCAAGGGCACACCACTATCCAAAGATGTGCAGGTACAGGTGAATTGGCCATGCTAAATTGCCCAGAGTGTTCTGAATCCATAGCTGGATCTCTAGCTAGACATCTCCTTCTCTACCCCAGGAAGTTTTAAAGAATTAGAGTCATCCTACATCCATTCTGATACCAGAGATCAATAAACAACAATAATTCAAACCTCGCAATGACTATCTCCAATCTTTTTTTTGACAACAAGCTGTTATCAGCAAACAAAGCCTCAATCGACCATTTGTAACTTTTGCGGCATTTTAGATCAGACTTAATTTTACCACAACTCTGAAGAGACTGGCCTTGTCGCTTTGATACCTTTCCAAAACAAAGTACAAATTTTAAATTAATGTGAAGTTATACCACATTGCAAGATTAACATACGACATTCTTATCTGTTAATGGGAACATTGTCTCGGGATTCAAATTGAACAGATTTATCTGAAATGGGTTCAATTGTTCTTTTGCCAAGAATGAAGATTGGTGGATTAGGCATTAAGGGACTACTGAAACTTTTAAAAATGAAATTCCTTATTTTAGTTACTCTGTTTTTAATAAAATGGGAGAATTGCTTACAATTATAGAGATATTATCTGTCTAGTGAGCTTTACAATAGTGCACTCCTATTGAACTTTCCCTTGTGTTCTCGCTGTAACGAGATAGAGGACTTTGATGATTTTGTTAAATGGCCTATAGTTAATGAGCTTTGGTCACATTTTAATGACTTTTGGGTGAATAATCCCAATGAACGTAAGCTTTTCCATGTTGGAAATGACCGCTTGTGCAGTTTTGTGCTAAGTCTCCCCATCTTGCTCACAAACTGAAGTCAAAGTTCACAAAATGAAAACCATGACTTCAATCCTTCAGACTGCTTTCAGAAATTAAACTGCCATTGCTCCACCAATAATCCATTAGAAGTATGTTCTTTAACACATTAATCTCACCTACTCCAAATGCCTTCCTTGATTTAATATATTTCAATTTATTTAGTCCACTATTTCTTTTTTTATCCTGAGTGTCTCTTGCTCTCTCTCATGTTTAAAGTGAAGGAAATCTTGAAAGGCTGTCGATGACAGCTGGTTTGGCCATCTCATTACAGATCTGGCTGGACCACCTAATGCATTAGTGAGCTTGGATCTCATCTCTGTAACTGTGATTTATTTCAGGAGTATCCTCACGTACAAAGACAACTCCAGCTTCTTTACTCCAACCTTCTTGCATCCCTTTCGCCTGTATCCACCGCCCTCATCTTCAACAGTAATTGCAAGAACTGTCATGTTGCTAATATCCAGGCCATTCATCTGTCTGCTTCTATGTTGTCCTATCCTTCTGCTAGGCCAGCTTGACAAAGTTCCTCAAATACTCTCTGCTCGGCCTTTGTTGTGTGAATGTCCCATAATCAGTATGTCAGTGCACCTTCAAGAGACATGGTCATGACATTATCACATGTTGTTGAGGGTAAAAAGATCTCAGACTTGATCTTAATTTGAATCACTTGAAGCATGTGATGTTATCCAAAGCGTGCTGCTCTGTTGCATACATGCCTATATGTTTAATACATACATGCCTATATATATAATGTTTGTGTCCAATACTTAGCTATATTTACTAGGATGTTGCCTGATATAGAAGGAATGTCTTACGAGGAAAGGCTGAGGGCCTTGAGGCTGTTCTCGCTAGAGAGAAGGTTGAGAGGTGACTTAATAGAGACATACAAGATAATCAGAGGGTTAGATAGGGTGGACAGGGAGAGCCTTTTTCCAAGTATGGGGACGGCAAACACGAGGAGACACAACTTTAAAGTGAGGAGAGATAGGTATAAGGCAGATGTGAGAGGTAGTTTCTTTACTCAGAGAGTAGTAAGGGTATGGAATGCTTTGCCTGCAACGGTAGTAGATTCAATGACTGCAGTTGCTGGAAACCAGATTCTGGATTAGTGGTGCTGGAAGAGCACAGCAGTTCAGGCAGCATCCAAGTAGCTTCGAAATCGACGTTTCGGGCAAAAGCTTCGAAGCTACTTGGATACTGCCTGAACTGCTGTGCTCTTCCAGCACCACTAATCCAGAATCTGATTTCCAGCATCTGCAGTCATTGTTTTTACCTCGTTGATTTTAACCCTACTGCGAATCCTCTTGCAAGGATGCCTGCCTTGAAGAAGTTTACCTCCTCTCAAGGGCTTTTGCCGGAAACGTCGATTTCGAAGCTACTTGGATGCTGCCTGAACTGCTGTGCTCTTCCAGCACCACTAATCCAGAAAACGGTAGTAGATTCACCAAGTTTAAGTGCATTTAAGTCGTCATTGGACAGGCATATGGGCGTACATGGAATAGTGTAGGTGGGATGCGCTTCAGATTAGTATGACAGGACGGCGCAACATTGAGGGCTGAAGGGCCTGTACTGCGCTGTAATAACCTATGTTCTATGTTCTATATTAAATGTCTGTTGGATTCTTTAATACCACAGTATCCACACCTAGTCTGTCATGCTACAAGGGATAACATAATTCTGACCATATCAGGTACCTTTCTGAGGCAATATCATATCAGCCGTGAGTTCCATTTACTCATGTCATCAGTAGTTTCAAAATTTCCTCTCATATGGACCATGGATGGGCAGAAGGGATTATTTTGGCGTCATGTTTGGCACAATACTTTGGGCCAAAGGGGCCTGTTCCTGTGCTATACTGCTCTATGTTCTATGTTTCTATATTGCACACGAGAGCATCGGCGTACTGCTATACAGGGAATGTTATGGAGGAAGTTTTGAATTGGTATTAACCCCTTTATTTGACCACGCAGTGAGGATAACTCTTGAGGTGCTTTGGGCCTTTGATAATGACTTTGGTTTGCACATTCCAACATGGTGTCTGTCCAGTTTGATTTCTCTAGAATTTAGAAGACAAAGTGGCGATGTGATCAAAGGTTTCAAGGTATTTTGGAAAATCAGTGCAAAGAAATGTGCGTAGAAAAATCAAGGGGAGACAATACAGGCTCAATGGTGTAGACGTGAGGGGAGTACAGGAGCAGAGAGACCTCGGGGTTCATGTACATAATTCTCTGAAGGTGACCACGTAAGTGGAAACAGTTGTTACGAAGGCTTATAGGATCCTTGGGTTCGTAAATAGAGGCATAGCGTATAAAAGTAAGGAATCGTTGGCCAGACCACATTTGGAGTATTGTGTTCAGTTCTGGGCACCTTATATAAGGAAGGATGTTAAAGTCCTGGAGAGAATGCAAAGGATATTTACTGGAATGATACCAGGAAAGAGGGATTTTAGATACAAGGAAAGATTGGAGAGTTTGGACTTATTCTCCTTGGAGCAGATAAGATCAAGAGGTGATCACACTGAGGTGTTCAGAATTTTGAACCATTTTAACAGGGTAAAGAAGGATATCCTGTTTCCACTAGTCAGTAATAAGGAGTCACACTTTCAAGATTGTCAGCAAGAGAACTAGGAGTGAGATGAGGAGAAACAACTTTACTCAGAGCATTGTTAGGATTTGGGATGCTCTGCCTGAGGGAATGGTGGAGGTGATTCTGTAGGACATTCCAAAGACAACTGGATACATATTTAAAACTAGTCCAGTTAGTGCGCTATGGAGATAGGGCTGGAGAGTGGGACCAGCTGGGTGGCTCTATCAGGAGCTGGGACAGACACAATGGATTGAAAGACCTCCTTCTGTGTCGTACAATTCTATGATACTCTGAATCCTGTCTCACTCTCCTTCATAAATTCATGGTTTGATTTAGTCAGCCCTTTATGGGCGGCATGGTGGCACAGTGGTTAGCACTGCTGCCTCACAGCGCCAGAGACCCAGGTTCAATTCCCGCCTCAGGCGACTGACTGCGTGGAGTTTGTACATTCTCCCCGTGTCTGCGTGGGTTTCCTCCGGGTGCTCCGGTTTCCTCCCACAGTCCAAAAATGTGCAGGTCAGGTTAATTGGCCATTCCAAAATGCCCGTAATGTTAGGTGAAGGGATAAATGTAGGAGGATGGGTCTGAGTGGGTTGCGCTTTGGCGGGTTGGTGTGGACTTGTTGAGCCGAAGGGCCTGTTTCAACACAGTAACTAATCTAATCTTTGATAACCAAGTTTTATGGGGGAATCTGATAAAAATGTGAGGCTGAGACACAACCAGATCACGCGCCATCTTACTAAGTGGTTTGGGCAGGCTGGAGGGGCCAAATGGCCAGCTCCTATTTCTTGTGATGTTGTAAAGGTAGTGCTGGAGATATCTTTCAATTCTACAACTGTTGCAGAATCTAAAGATGTAATCTGTTTGCCAAAGTACTTGTGTTAAACTTCCCCAGGTTAATGGACACTACTGGTTTTGAAAACCTGATTGCATCAGTACAGCTGGTAATAGTGATTCATTTATTCTAGTTCACCAGATATTGTATATTTTCTGTTTAAATTATATTTGTGATGATGAATGACTGGACCATGACAACAAACTACTTTAGCCTCAGTAATTTAATTCATTGGATGAGACGTGATTTGCTGTTGCAGTGGTTTACGTAGATGCTTACAATCCCATGGCACCGATCAGATCAGAGTCGATGGCTCTGCTAACGTCCTGACCTCCTCGCTTAGCAAATATGATCAAGTCTGTCCTTCATCTCATGGCCATTTCACTTCAAATCGAAAAAGAAAGGAATTGATGATCTACTGCAATAAGATTACAGTGTAAAATATACTCCCTGAGTATCAGTTATTAATTCTGTCCAGGGTCTGAACTGAACCTTTACCAGCACACCGAAGGAGTGCTGCACTGTTGACTGTCCCATATTAGGATGCCGGGTCAAACCACAAACCCTGTCTGTTGTCTGTGCCTCAGGCGGCATAGGAAATCTGGCATGACCATAAGGACCGTCACCAACCGTTACAGACGCACCATCGAAAGCATTGTATCCAGGTGCATCACAGTTTGGTATGGAAACTGATCTGCCCAGGGACCATCAGGAAGTTGTGTGCACAGCCCAGACCATCATGGAAGACAACCTCCCATCTACTGACTCCATTTACACTTTTCGTTGCCATAGAAAGACAGCCAACATCATCGAAGACCCCTCCCACCTGGTAATGCTCTCTTCTGACCTCTCCCGCCAGGCAGAAGATACAGATGCTTGAACACGCACACCAACAGGTTCGAGAACAGCTTCTTCCCCGCTGCTGTCAGACTGCTGAATGGGCCTCTCAAATCTCAAATTGAATGTTGATCTTGCTTTGTGCCCCTCCTGTGTAGCTGGAACACTGTGTGCTTCACTCTGTCTAAGAACCCTGTGATCTGTCTGTCCTTGTTTGCTATGATCTGTCTGTGCTGCTCGCAAAACAAAACTTCTCATTGTTCTTAGGTGACAACAATAAATCAAATCAAATCAAAACCCATGACTACTATTTCAACAAGAGGCAGGGGAGATTTGCCCCCGGTCCAGGTCATCTTTAGTTCCTTAACCTTTATAATATCTGTAAGACAGACTAGCTGACCATTGTAGAATATGGGAATTAATTCACCTTTCCTTAGTGTGCAAAGGAGAAAAAAGGAGAATTTCAGTTTGTTGTCTTCCTCAGTTTTTGCTGACTTTACGTTTAAGTCTTCATATATACCATTGCCTAGGGCCATCTGTTTGAGAACCTGACATTCCCCTCTGCCTTCCAAGGGAGCACGAGTCCATCACTTCCTCAAAATGACTTGAGAACATTTTTGGTCATTGTGCATTTGGTGAAAGTGAGCTGTGGGTGGGATAACGTAGGATTGGGAAAACTAGGTCAATGTCAATAAACGAATATGAAAATGTTACACCCCAAAGTTGGTGGGGGGTGAGGTTGGTGTGGGATTAATGGCTATATGTTAATTGATAGACTGTATTGTTAGTGCTGTTAGATGATGTCAAATCACATGGGATTGGGAAGATGGTGCTAGTGAATTCCTACTCTCCCATGCTTCTCCACCTCGAGGAAATAGTTTGCAGTGAGTAAAGTACCTACTGTCACTTCAAAGCCTGCCTACGTCCACAAGGCACAAGTCAGGAGTGTGATGGAATACTCCCCAATCACTTGGAGGTGTGCAGTTTCAACAATACTCAAGAAGCTGAACACCATTAGACCGTGAGATATATGAGTAGAAGTGGGCTATTTTGCTAACTGAGTTTAGATTAGAGTGATGCTGGAAAAGCACAGTAGGTCCTCCCGAAACGTCGATTTCCCTGCTCCTCAGATGCTGCCTGACCTGCTGTGGTTTTCCAGCACCACACTAATCTAGACTCTGGTTTCCAGCATCTGCAGTCCTTGTTTTTACCTATTTTGTTAACTGAGTCTGCTCCACCATTCGATCATGGCTGACATGTATCTTAACCCCATTCTCCTGCCTTCTCCCCACAACCTTTGGTTGCCTTACTAATCAAGAACCTATCCCTGTCTTAAATATACTCGATGACTTGGTCTCAACAGCTCTTTGCAACAATGAGTTCCACACATTCGCCACCCTCTAGCTGGAGAAATTCCCCTCTCATCTCACTTCTTAAGGTTTGTCCTTTTACTCCGAGCCTATGCCCTAGAGACAAAATGAGAAACATCGTCGGGGGGCTTGAACCTGTGCAGGGAGCACCCCTGGATTTCAAATCCATCACCTTAACCACTTGGCCATGACTACAGGCCTCACTAGAGGGAAGGTGAAGTTACCATAGTCCTACCAGACTACAGGACTGCTGTCTCAGTAGAGAGAGACAGCTGCTAGTGAGTTGAACCTGTAGGTCACCGCACCTTGGGCAAGGAGAGAGGTTGAGAAAGTGAGTTGCAGCTAATGCAAGAATTGAACACACTGTTAGCATCACCCTGCATTACAAGTTGACCATCTAACCAGTTGAGCCAATCCAGTACCAATAACTATCCAGGGCAAAACATCTTACTTGATTGTTGCCCCTTGCATCACCTTCATCATTCACTCCCTCCACCACCGGTGCATATTGACAGCAGTGTGTACCACCTACAAGTTGCCCTGCAGCAATTCATCACCTTTGACAGCATGTGCAAACCCATGACCTCTACCGCTGAGAAGTAACATTCCTCAGAGCTGCACTACTGTGCACCGGTGCTGCCATTCCAAGATCCCGTGCATGGCAATCAGTGATTCCATGCCAGTCATTGCATTGACTTCCAATTCCGGAAGTTGCTGCTGGACATGGATCTCAGACACTCCTGCGGCCAGAAAGAAGAATAGAGGGAACGCTGGCTGGAAGTAGGTGGAAACCAGTTGCCTGTGAACACCACCATCTGCAAGCACCCCTCCCAGACATTCACCATATTGATTTGGACATGCATTGTCGTTCCTTCACTGTGACTGGGTCAAAATATCAGAACTCAGTCTCTAATAGCATTGCAGTGTACCTACAGCATATGGACAGCAGCACTTTAAGGCAGCTCACCACCACCAATTACAGACAGGCCATGACACTGAGATTCCATGAATTAAGTCAATAGAGTTGGTAAGTGTTGGATAGTGTACACTAGGATCATGTGCAGTCCCCCTCTGTTCGCTCTAGAACTAGCTGGAAAAACATATACAACTAATTTCCCATTACTCTTTGTAGGATATGTGTGTTTCCTATAATAGTGACAAAAGTTGTTATTTGATGGGCAGCCCTGAGACTGTGAAAAGTTGCGAGGCAATGAAAGCCTTTTTTGTTTTTTTTTAACTGGTTACTAACATAATTTGCAATTTCAATTAAACTTTGTGGAGTGGATCATGCAGCAGAGACTGTGAACGCAGACAAGAATCGAAAGATTTCTTTAGTCTAGTTTCTGTTTCCCACATAGAACCAAATGTGCTTGAGACGGATAGGTGTTTTTCGTGATGTATATTTGCATTAATACCTATTTGATCTGCAGGTCTCCTGGTGCAACAGAATTTGATAGCACCTGTCTGAGATGTTGATACTTGCTGTTTCACTGAGGAAGGAACAGCATTATCCCTAGTCAGTAATCTTACAGCACGAATACTTGCTGTGTACATGGGTGGTGGTATAGTGGCAATATTATTGGACGAGTAATGTAGGGGACCCAGGGACATAAGTTCAAATCTCCCCACAGCGTTTACTGGGGTTTAAAGTTAACTAATATGTCTGGAATTGAAAGTTAGCTTTGGAGATGGTAACCATGATCTCTTGGTGTATGCGACCAACAATGATTGGAAATTGCTGGTCATGGGTTCTGTCGGTCCTTATGTAGCTGATGAGCCTGATCCTAGAGACACCTCTCCCACCATACATTTGGAGGTGCTTCCAGGAGGTGGAATTGGTCCTTGACCTCAAAATCGCGGGCAAGATGTTCTCCAATTCCTTTTCCGTACTTCCTCTTGTCCATGGGTGTCCTCAAAGAATTGTGTCACTTCATTCAGGAACTTGCTGCAGAGGTGGAGGCTGGTATAGTTACAACATATAAAAGGCATTTGGACGGATATATGAGTAGAAAGGTTTTAGAGGGATATGGGCCAAATGCTGTCAAATGGGACTGGGTTAATTTAGGATACCTTGTTGGCATGGATGAGTTGGACCAAAGGGTGTGTTTCCATGCTGTACATCTCTATAACTATATGACTCTGAAGTTGGTTTCTTCTATATGAGGGGGTTCCCATGCATTAACGTTTATGTTTTTGAGGGGAGCCTTCAGGGAGTCTTTGAAATAGTTCCCTTGTCCTCCTCTCGTTAGAGCTGGGGGAAGATTATTTGTTTTGGCAGTCAGAATTCAGGCATCCTAAGCATATGGCCAGTCCAGCAGAGTTGACTTTGGATGATCGTGGACTGGACGTTGGGGCTATTGGCTGTTTCATTGATTGTTGTAAAAGTACATCTGCTTCATTAGAATCATGGAATTTTACAGTACAGGGTAAGGCCATTCAACCCTTTGTGTCTGTACTGGCTCCTGAAAGAGCTACCCAGCTAGTCCCACACTCCAGCCCTATTCCATCGCCATCTAAATTCATTCCTTTCAAATATATATCTAGCTCTCTCTTTTGAAACCGCCAATGGAATCTGCCTTCACCACTCTGACAGGTAGACAAGAAGGAGGCTGGAAGAACACAGCTAGCCAGGCAGCATCAGGAAGTGGAGATGTTGACATTTTCGGTGTAACCCTTCCTCAGTCCTGTTGTCTACCTTGGATTCCAGCATCTGTAGTTCTTATTTTGTCTCCACCACTCTCTCTGGCAGCGCATTCCAAATCCGAACAACTCTGAGTGAAGAGGTTTCTCCCCACCTCACTCCTTGCTGACAATCTTGAAAGTTTGATCCCAGCTTACTGATATATCCGACTTGGAACAAAAGTGGACCATTGTTGTGAATACTTCTGGGGCAATCACGTTTATCCAAAAGCCTGTGGGTTTTCTTTGGAAGCCTGCATTCCTTTGGGACCAAATGCTTTGACCTTATAGAAAACAGCATGTGAGTCGACCTCTGAAGCCTGGAAATCCACTCAGAAAACGGGGCTTGAATGAAATGCCCAGAGTAAAAGTGGATCGTCAGTGTGGGTGGTCACTAACTTTGGCATTCACTGGGATGAGTCTGCTCTTTGTGACACTGTCTTAAACCCCAGCACACCTTCATAACAAATCATCACATTTGCCTGATCCTTTCCACTCATGATGTGGAGATGCTGGTGTTGGACTGGGATGGGCAAAGTTAAAACTCACACAACACCAGGTTATCGTCCAACAGGTTTATTTGGAAGTACTAGCTTGTGGAGCAGGATATTTGCAAAAGATATTTGGAAGTACTGTAAATTCTGTGTCTTATGATCCTGTTCCACAGATATCTGATGAAAGAGCAGCTAGTACTTTCAAATAAACCTGTTGGGCTATAATCTGGTGTTGTGTGATTTTTAACTTTCTTCCATCCAGTTAGTGGTATGGGGAGGTGCGCCATTCATCTGTGAGATGGAAAATCGCGTTGAATGCTAACGTGAAGTAGCACATGATGGCTGACAGCGGAGGTTGGTTCACATACTGAGGCTGCACTGAGGTTGGTTTGTTGGGCTGGACAAATGGATGGGTTTTATTAGATTAGATTAGATTAGATTAGACTAGATTCCCTACAGTGTGGAAATAGGCCCTTCGGCCCAAAAGGTCCACACCGACCCTCCGAAGAGTAAACCACCCAGACTCATTTCCCTCTGACTAACGCACCTAACACTATCGGCAATTTAGCACGGCCAGTTCACCTGACCTGCACATCTTTGGACAGTTGGAGGAAACCGGAGCACCCGGAGAAAACCCACGCAGACACAGGAAGAAGGTGCAAACTCCACACAGACAGTCGCCCGAGGTTAGAATCGAATCTGAGACCCTGGCGCTGTGAGGCAGCAGTGTTAACCACTGAGGTCATCTTACATGCTGCAACTTCCAGTGATGTCGAGTAAATTGGCAACATTAAGTCAGGCCCGTCTTTTCTCATTTGACATTTGTTGTCTGCGTTAAACCTTTAAGGCCGAATGGAATGGCTCTAGAACTGATTCAGAATAAGTGATGTTAACTGGACTGGCTTCAAATCCCACCTTCTAGGGCTCTTGTAGCACAGTGCTAGTGTCCTTACCTCTGGGACAGGCGGCCTAGGTTCAAGTCCCACCTGCTCCAGAGGTGTGGCATAACATTTCTGAACAGGTTAAAATGGAATCTAAACAAATTAGCTTATGTTTAAAAGTGGGTGATTTACTGATGAGGAGTTGTGTGTGAAAGCACCTCTGGATATAAAAACAATCCCACCTTCTGATGGGGGTGGGGGGTGGGTGTGCAGTCTATGTGGCACAGTGGTAGTGTCCCTATTTCTGAGCCAGGAGGCCCACGGTTCATGTCCCTTCTCCTCCGAAAGTATATAATAGCATCTCTGACAGGGTAGATTGGGAACTATCCCATCTTCTTCAAGAGGTGAATCAAAACACATCTGAACAAATTAATTTGAAACTATCAAAATAAACAGAGCTGGATTCTTCCCCCTTCCATTTTAATTTAATCCCCTCCCTATTTTCCTACCTTCCCCTATGACTCCAGTACCGCTGTTTGTTAATTGGTATTTTAATTAGACACATGGGTGATTTAATTGCGGTTTTATGTTTGTAAAAATGCTGAGTTCCAGTCCCTGATGGGCAGTGTGTACTTCTTGTTGTTTTACTTAGCAACACGGGGGTGACTTGGAGAACAAAAAGGGCTGTGTTCTTGGGCCTACTCCCGGGCCTGGGCCAAAGTGACCATCAACAGGTCCAGGCAGTGAGCTGTGGAGCGGGGTCATAGTTCACGACTGTCTTCCCCCTCCTCCACGGTTACGTTCGTGCCGGGGTGACCTCGGGGAGAGAATTGTCCACCAAGGCCCTCAGAACCTTGAGAGAGAGGTGGGCACCATGGGGACTGTGTGCATTATCTCTCCTCTCACCTATTTTGAGTTAGTTAAAAATCACACAACACCAGGTTATAGTCCAACAGCTTTATTGGGAAGTAAGAGCTTTCAGAGTGCTGCTCCTTCATCAGATAGAAGGAGCAGTGCTCTGAAAGCTAGTGCTTCCAATTAAACCTGTTGGACTATAACCTGATGTTGTGTGATTTTTAACTTTGTCCACCCCAGTCTAACACTGGCAGCATCTTATCATATTTTAACTTAGCCATCCCTCTTTCCCTACCCTTACCTTTTGTTATTGTCACATTCTCCTGTTGGTATTTCTTGCAAATTGTTATTTTAACGAATGACACGAGTGATTTGGTAGTGGTCTATTTTCAACAAAAAGAGCTGGGTTCTATTCCCCAGGAGTGCATTATTTCCACCCTCCAGCACTAGCCTGACTCATACAAAGACAAAGATGCCACAGACGCTGGAAACATGAAACAAACACAGAGAATGCTGGAAGAGTTCTGAGTAGACAAGCAGGAGGCTGGAGGAACACAGCAAGCCAGGCAGCATCAGGAGGTGGAGAAGTCAATGTTTCGGGTGTAACCCTTCCTTAGGACTGGGAGTGGGTGGAGGGTTTTGGATGTGGAGAGGGGCAGAATGCTGATGCAGTGATAGGTGAATACAGGTGATGGGGACAACTTGGTTGGTCGATGGGAGGGATGAATCCAATTGGTAGCTGGAAGGAAGGGTCGGTTGGAGGGATGGAAGGGAGGAGGCAGAGCCAGAAAGGGAAGGTTATTTGAAATTGGAGACCGCAATGTTGAGTGCTCTGGGCTGTAAGCTGCCTAGATGGAAGATGAGGTGTTGTTCTCCAATTTGCGGTCTGATTCGCTGTGGCAATGGAGGAGGATGAGGATGGACATGTTGGAAGGGGAATGGGAAGTGGAATTGAACTGGGTGGTGATTGGGCTGGGGTCAGGCTGGAGTCATACTTGATTGGAAATGTTACCTCTGTTTCTGATAACAGATGCTGCCAGACCTGCGAAGTTTCTTGAGTACTTTCTGTTTTTATTCTCTGCTTTGTGATTGTGTAGAGTACATATCATTGAAACACGAGGATTAGAAACTGCAGTTTCCCTGTAGATTTTGTGTTTATTCTTGTTTTATTGAACCAGTGTGGTGGTGCCAGTGTCGGAAGGTCACCTGATGAAGGAGGAGCGCTCCGAAAGCTTGTGATTTCAAACAAACCTGTTGGACTATGAGCTGGTATTGTGTGATTTCCGCCCTTATTGAACCAGAGTGCTGCTACAAAGGCAAAATACTGCGGATGCTGGAAAGCTGAAACAAACACACAAGCTCAGCAGGTCTGGCACAATCTGGGAAGAGAGAAACAGAGCTAACATTCTGAGTCCAGTATGACTTTTTAAATTTACTTCCTTTTCTTGTTTCCCCTCCTTCATTTCTGTGATTATTGCACTGCCCCTGGATGTATTGCTCGCACTTCATTTGTTTAATTTGCTAATTTGGTGAATTTTTGTAATCTATTCAAAAGGAGCTGGGTTGGTTCTATAGTGGGCTGATGTCTCTGGACTAATAATGCAGAACCTTAAGCTAACATTCTGCAGACATGGAGTTTGAGTCTAACCATGCCAGATGGTGAAATTGCACTCAACGCGGAAAAATGAATCTGCAATTAAGAAGAGCTAGTCTACTGACAACCATGTCTTATTTAATGTTTAAAATAAAAAGAGCTGGGGTCTCGTATTTCTTAATTTTGTTTGCTTTTTGATTAATCGGTGATGGGTTGCCAATATTAAGAAAAAGAGTTGCTCTCTTGACACCAGGGAGCTGGAGGCTCAAAGGGGAAAGGCAATGACCTACTGGTATTATCACTGGGCTATTAATCCAGAGACAAAAACAGAAATTGCTGGAGAAACTCAGCAGGTCTGGCAGCATCTGTGGAGAGAGAAACAGAGTTAATGTTTCTGGTCCAGTGACCTGGAAGGATCACAAAAGTGTTGATTCTGCTTCAATGTGTATAAGTCCATCCAACTCAACCTCTCCTCATGAAAATCCTTCCATTACCAAGATCAAGCCAGTGAACCTTCACTTGACTGTCTCTAGTGTCAGTATAAGGTCTTATAGAGGACGCTTGTG